>NC_060121.1:715025376-715328406 GCF_021461395.2 Schistocerca americana | reverse complement strand
CAAGCTGCAGGGAGAGGAGAGTTATTTGGATTATACCCAAGAGTCAACAGGGTGTACTGAGAATGGAAGATCCGGAATGAATTACTCGGATTATAAACTTGCGTAGTCAACTATTTCAGTGACAGAACAACAAGGATATTATTCGCTTGTGACATTGCTATTCTCAGTTAAGTTAGGGAACAATTATGGGACATGGTGAATGATTCATAATTCGATTGACGATCGACCGAAGACTACGGGTAGTACTGAAGAGCAGAAATGAGATTACAGACTTTTTTATTGTGGAAAGAAAACTGTCGACGACGATGAAGACAATGTGAAGGAATTCTGCTACGTTGTTAGAAACATAGCGCAGAACACATTACGGACGAAACAAGAACACCGCATGACCAGACCAGCACTGGTTAAGAGGCTGTTTATAAGGTATTTCTTAAGACGAGAAGTCTTTTGGTATCAAGCATAGTCCTTAAAGAAAAGAAATATGTACATTTGGAGTACAGCATTGTATATAAGTGAATGATGATCTGTGTGAAAACCGAAAAACATGATAGTCGAAGCGTGGGAGAAGTGGTGCAACAGAGGATGTTGGAAACTATATGGACTGATACTGTAGGAAATGAGGGGGTCCTACACAGATTCGGGGGCAAGGCAATATGTGGAATAGACTGGCTAGGACGACTTGCTGGTAGTCTGTTGAGACGTCGGGGAATGGCTTATGTGACAGCTGCTGCAACTGTACGAGAAGACATATTAGAATTTATCCAGTAAGGGGTAGGAAATACTACACTGCGATGACGAAGTTGACACAGAAGAGGAAGTAGTGGCGGGGCACATGAAACCAGTTAGGTGAGTGATGGCATATCAAATGTATAGGGAGTGCGTCGGAATCATCCCACACATTCGAATTAATGGCAAAAATTACTGCAAATAAGTTTGTACCTCTTCCACGTGTCACAATCTAAAATAAAAATATCTTCTCATATAAGTGTTGTGCAGGTAAAAAATGTGTGAAATACAGACCTATAAAAAAATTTCACTATCTACCAATGGAAATAGAATGTCTAACAGATGGCAGGAGTGCTTTCAATTGTAAATTAAGATTCTTTCTCCTGAATGACCTCAGCTAGATTCGGGAAATGCTGAACGGTGACAGTTTATACAGAAAATACCAGTCGCTCGTCTGTCTGCTCCGACATGGGCATAGTACTCTTTTGTTCACTGCTGCTACGTGAGAAAGGTTAATGTGTTCACCAGTTTCTCATAAGCCCTCATCATTTGTGGATACTAGTTGATACATCGCTAATGTACGATGTTCACGACGATCTCTGATATTTGGTAAGACTGTCAGTCTTTGCAATGGCATAATGACACAGTGGGTCATATTTTCTATTCAGATTGCTTATTCTTAGGTGGTACTTACGTAAATGTTCATCGGGCTTTAGAAACACAAATAGGTCGGACTATGAACCCTGTATGCACAGGTACGTAGTGTATTGATGACAATGCGTCTCCTACCGGCCTGATGATTAGACGCAGCTAAGTTTGTCTTCTTTAGTATGTAATAACTTGGCTTAAGGGTTGTCGTATACACAGTTCGTGTCACCCTACTCTTTATCTTGTACAATTTACTACAAAATTCCAAATCTCAAGATGGCTGACTGTTTTAGCCGAAACTACTTATCAATGATTGTACATAATTATTGCGATATTGATTCATAAATGACACCATGTAAGAATACTTAATCTAAATATATATTTTCAGCCTTTTTTTAAATGTGTGTGTTTGTTCCATACCATAACGTTTAACCTGAATTTTATCTAGAGAATACGTAACTAAATTACTAATAAAGTAGCACCGGATAGAATTCCTTATATCGCTTGTGGAACGTACATCACTTATGAATTTTACGTATAGACACGCCACATTTTTTTAACTCAAAGGTATATGAGCTACAGTTCAGCAGTATGCTCTATTCTCGACTAATACGGACAAAAATGAATTCTCCAAAAAGTTTTAAGATAGCGAGTTATTATTTTTGCACCTAACAGTAGGACAAAGAGATGAGTAGTTGTATCTGTGCGTATGGGGGTGTGGAGCTGTGTGTGAGTTCTCAATCGAAAAGCTTTCCTCGCTTCCAGTGCAGAAACTAGCGGTGTATCTGTTTAATCGGAGCATTGTACCATTACTGACCATGAGACGAGTAAATGACACAGTTCCTATTTTGTTTGGAGTGATGTTTACGGCGTAAACAGTCGTGGTGATGTGCTAAACGAGAAGGGCAGCACCCCCATTATGGCACTGTACCTACCTCCACTGCCTCGGAAACAGCTCGTAACAGGAGCAGACGTAACTATCCGTTAGCAGTCGTTGGCTCCGCTTTCAGAGCATCAGCAGGCTATATTTGAGATCAACTCCGTAACGCAAAAGCATAATGAGGATTACTGTAGCTCGTGCAGCCACTGTGTGGATACACCGAAAACTAGTCCGACAATTTATCTTCAGCTGCTTTCAAAAGATATGCGAGAGTGTTGAACCACAGTACACCGCGAACGTACAAGTGTACCGAGGTGCGGCTTTCACTAAACCGTAGCGACAGCCGGGCTTCTATTTAACTGTATACTATACCGTGTGTCAGTGGAAACAGACGCTGAAATGGAGCTAGACTTCATAATATAGTAACAACGCAATAACAGGTTCCTGCTGTCAGGAGAAAATGTGCCACGAACTTCTGCCCTTACTGCATTAAGTGCAGGTGAATAATTGACTCAGGGACGATATGGGTATTTATTATTATTATTATTATTATTATCTGAAGTACTCTAAATTTTAATACTGAACACTGAGACACACTACAAAGCGATTCCGAACAGACAGTACTGCAGGTCTAATTTCATAGTCGCTTAAGGCGATACAAGCGGATTTCATACGCCATTTCATGTCATTAGGAATTGTCGGCATTTCCTTAAATGCGTCCTCTTTTCATTTTACACACAGATAGAAATCCATTGGTGTTAAGAATGATGAGTGTTTCCAGGGCAACTGATCCAGTACTGAACAAATTGGGACTCTGGAGCAGAGTGTGCGCCGCCTGAAACTTTCTGACAGGTTGAAACAGCCTGCCTTGGTACTTCTGGGGGAAACTGCCCTGCCAACTGAGCTACATGATTACGACTTAGGACCTCCTCCGACCTCATAGCTTTACTTGAAGCAGCACATCATCTCCTACGCCGCACCGTATAGCCGCGCGGTCTGGGGCCTCTTGCCACGGCTCGCGTGGCTTCCCCCGTCCGAGGTTCGAGTCCTCCCTCCAGCATGCATGTGTCTGTTACCCTTAGTGTAACTTAGTTTAAGTTAGATTAAGTAGCGTGTAAGCCTAGAGACCGATGACCTCGCAGTTTGTTCCCATAAAAACTTACCACCATAATCATCTCCTGCAGCTCAAACTTCACCAATGTTTTTCGCATACCTGGAGGGACTAGCACTCCTTGGAGAAAGGATACTGTGGAGACAAGGCTTCGACGCAGTGTAACACCTATGTTCAATATCGGTAGTGTTTCTTATATGTAAATTTTCTATTTTCTCATGCAGAATATTATATCTGTGTTTCTTTGACTCAACACGTCTGGTAAAGGAGGCAAGGAAAGCAACGAGACTTGACCAGTTATGACTCGGATGCGGATGTATGTTGTCTGTCAAATCATGACATTATTGTTTTATGTTGGATCATAAAATTTCGACGCTGAGAAGACAACTTACAGAGCAATTTTACATCAAAGTCCATGGTTACGTATGACGACTTCATAATTATGCCTCAGAAGACCACCACAGGCCACCAACTTCAGTAAAAGTTAAGTTTAGTTTTGTATATGTCAACACTGAACAGAAATTTGCTTAATACTCAAGTAGCGATAAAATTTCAACCTTGTGTTGAGAACACTGATTTATGTTCAGTAAAGTACCTGCGTAGTTTCCTATTCCTAGAGGTAAAAATATTTGCATCGAAATGCAAAATCTTTACTGTTTTGATAGAGTGTATCAACTTTCGAGGAGTAATTATTGTCTCAAGTGTTCAGTTAATCTTTTCTACGAAATGCTCCACTTGATCAATGAAATGAAGAGTTGAAGTATTTCAGAAGAATGAATTCAAAGAAAAATCGGTAAATTCCCTATTTAATTTTCATTCTTATCGTAAGTAGAAGCATTGCTCGGTACTAAAATTAATACAAGACAATTGTGATTATTAAGTAGGACTTCGTAATGGAGATTAACTTTAGTGCTTTAAAAGAGAGAGTATACATCAGTGGGAAATACTTCGTTTCCAAGACTTCTCAATCTTTTATCTGTGCTATTCATGCCTCGTTGCCTTACCAAAACTTGATAGAGTGTAATGTTATTTTCGCACCCATTAAAAAAAGAGCAGATTTATGCCCCAAGTAAAAGAATAAACACCTGTTTAACATTAAATTTATTTGAAATCACTTTGCCTATTTAGGTCTACGAGTGTCTTTGATTTACATTACTACAGTTTTACTTTACAGCCACAGTAACATTGGTTCTGTCCGCGATAGCATAACTACGACTTCCTGTCAAAATACGGTCCACAGCTCGTTGTCTAGTGGTTAGCTTTACTCTCTCTCGATGACGGGGTCCCTCATTCGATTCTCGGTCGGGTCTTACTGTCCTCATCATATCATCATCATTCGGGAAAATGGCGAGACAGGACTGTGTAAGGTTTGGGAATTTGTATGAGCACTGACAATCGCGTCGTTAAGCGCCCCACAATCCAAACAACATCATCAACTTGTCAAAATACAGGGTGTAGCAGGTAAAAATGAAGATTTTTTACTTGTAACTGAGAACAATGTACTGAACAAAATTACATCAGTATTTACTTCATCTGCAGCTATAGCTATTGTAGCTACTAGGAGAGGACTGCTTTCAGAATGTTTAATATCTCCAAGTAAATGTGGTAAGAGCAAGCCATTAATGCTTATTATCTCGAGGGCAGCAAGTCAGGTGTTGAACTGTGGACACGTGGATATGAAACAGTTAGTCTACACTGACAGGTGTTCAGTTATGACAGTGCATAAGGCATCAGGCCGTAAACTTTGCGAGGTACCTGCGGGAAGTGATGTGCGCATATATCAAGATATCACATATTAAAGTGTAATCATTCAGGTGACGAATCGCATCTGATTAATTTCCGTTAGATATCCACCACGGTCAACTCTTCATTTCTGCAGTAGGAGTGACACTATCGGGAACTGACTTTGTTGGTAATAATAGCAGTGCTATGGCACCATAAAGTAATTTTTCCCAAAAAGAAAAAAAAATATTTGAAATCTCCTGGCAGAGCAAAACTGTGTTCCAGAGTGGGAATCATCTTTTGAATTTCGATATCGCAGTCGGTGGAGCACTTTCTCGCGAAAGGCGAAGGTCCTGGTTAAAGTCGTGGTCATTCACATGGTTTTGGTTCAAATGGTTCTGAGCACTATGGGACTTAACATCTGTGGTCATCAGTCCCCTAGAACGTAGAACTATTTAAACCGAACTAACCTAAGGACATCACACACATCCATACCCGAGGCAGGATTCGAACCTGCGACCGTAGCAGTCGCGCGGTTCCGGACTGCGCGCCTAGAACCGCTAGACCACCCCGGCCGGCTCACATGGTTTTAATCAGCCACGAAGTAACAGATCAGCGCACACTTCACGGGAGAGTGAAATTCATTTGGAAAACAGTCCCCATACTATACTTAATCCGTGTATGCGAAGTATCCTTTCTTCCACGAGTACTAGCTATGTGAGGTGTATGGTGTCCGATAAAATTTAATGTGACTTTGTTAGTAGAGTTCCACTTGAAATTGTCTTGATTAGAGATGGTCTCTATTCACAGGCAATAAAGCTTAACATGACTTGACTGGCTTCAGGAATGATTCTTCACATATACTCATACGTTGACATTCTATTGGCATCTTAAATGTCCTACGATCATTTAAGACCTAGAAATGCAGTTTTGTCACGGAACAACATAATAAAACGACAAAACAGCCTTTCCCCAGAAACTGCTGAATCAAGCTGACCTTCCATAATTTTACAATAATTTATTAAAGCACAGAAGAGCTTGCTATTTGAATTAACTGCTGTGAGCAGAACTGGCTCCAATAAAACTACGCTGGAATAAAAGCAAGAGATTATTTCTTTAATTACGTCTACACTTATATCTGTCACACCTTATGTAATCCTAAATCCTATAAGCGTTATGGTTACTCAGTATTTCCATCTTGAAAAAATCACACACCTAAACTGATTTCTGGTCCAGCACACAGTATTAATCTGAAGGAATTTCAGCCAATCCACTAATCTTCAAATGTTTTATTGTGAGGGTCTGTTGGTATCTGTGCGGAATGGGCGAGAAGTCAGTTGTGTTGGTATCATATAGGTTATCTAGTGGGCTGTCCCAATAATTGTGGTAACATATCTGTTAGGAATCGTAGATACATACGGCTATTTAGGGTCTCATTAATAAAACAGCGACCAAGGTTCTCCTCCTAAAATGTCCACATCACACGTTAACTGACCAACATCATTGTTTATCCACGTATCTCAGGCAGCGTGTATTTTCAAGTGACCAACAGTCCATATTGCGGGACTGATTTTCCCACGAGTCGTAAAGGATGTTTCATCTACAAAACTAGATCTTATATAAGAAACCACATCACCATTCCTTGGATTTTATCCAAATCTGAACGCCACTGCAGAGAATCTGTTGGTGGGTTGATATAAGAAAATGATGAAATGCGTTGGGATGGAAAGTTGGTCAACTGCTTACTTGGGTGAAGCCACTCCGACTGTCAAACTGCGACGAGGAACATGTGGACTATGTATTACTGTTGATAATGTTAGTTGCGTTTCTGTCACTATTTGCTGCTCTTTCGCGTCGGGCTATTTTTTTCTCCATACTTCCCTAGCTTCAAGGTTGTTATAAAGATTGCAAAAAGGCACATCGTGATGGGTTCCTATGATCAGTATGCCTTTCAGCATGCAGCAGTGCCACTGGTAAGATAGGTGGACGTCATTAGAGATAAACGAAATCCTACTCAGTTTTCTTTGTTGTAAGAAATGTTAATAGCTTCAAAGCAAAGTGTCCGATTGATGTGAGAGCAATAAGCAGGCTGATGGTCTTGAAGCAAACACATATAAACGTTAAATGTCTGCTTATATTTGGGATATCTTTCAAACGTTCAGAATTAATTGCTAACTGCAGAAAATTTACCACATTGTCCGCCATAGATAACTGAAAATCGCTGTGCCATAGTTTTACTCTTTATGGACGTATTTGAGGTCATCTCTCCTCGCTTCCTCATCTTGTATAAACCAACAAGTCTTTCCCCAAATATGTGTTCAGCACTTAAACGAACGCAGCTCTTGCTCCTCTCCCTGCGTCCACCTCTTCCTCTGATTGTCCACCTCATCCTCCCACCTCTATCTGTAGGTCTCCTCCCCTAACCCTTTATCTTCAGCTCCTCAAACCCCTTCCTTTCCTCGCTTCCTCCACCCCTCCTCTTCCTCCTCCTCCTCCTCCTCCTCCATCTTCACTTCCCCTCATCTCTTCCCACCTGCCGCTATGACTCTAAATCTTCCATGTGCGTCGAGGGTGTTCCCCTCCTCCTGTCTCTCTGTAGAGCTTCTCCTCTTCCTCGCTTTGTCTCTCCTTTCCACTATCCATGTCAATCTTTCCACATACGCAGCTCCTGTAGTACAGTTCAACAAAGCAGGCGGATACAACTCCCGCAGCACACCGGATCTGTGGGGCAGGCTACACGTCAGGGCCTTGAAAAAATTTTCCCCTGCAATGCAGGTTGTTATGCACAGCAGACCGCTTCGACTCCAACAATAAGACTGTCATTTACGGCAGCCGACATATCCGGGAAAGGAAGACCGTTTCTTACTCTGCAACGCAGATTGCTTGGGCAGTTCGATACTGTTCTATACAACAAGCCTGTCGTGCAGGGCAGCCTATATACCACCAGCTGAAAAAAAAGAGCATGGTTTTGTCCGTAACTCCGTTCATATTGGAGCCAGGAGGCTATAAACGAAACCGTGGTGATACTCGTGAGGCTTGAAATCTATCCAGATGACTAGAAGGAGATCGCAGATATACCCACATACATAATAGATTTCTTCTGGCAGGAAGCACAAGAGCTTTTCATCAACAATATGCGCTAGGAAAGCCTGCATTCACACTGATATCACACACTTACAAGGTTTTGTGGTTTCACGACGCCAATGTGTGGATTTGATTGTAGTGGGGAAACATAGAAACACGTAACATACATGATATGCTACTACGAGGATGTTCAGGAACAATGTGTTTGGGTCGAGTCCATGGTGGACAGTCAAAGATATTTTATAAAAGATATTTTAATAAAATAATTGATGGTTTACTGCTGTCCTTTTAGCAACCTTCTTATAAAAGTGTGGCCCAAGTTTTTATAGAAAATTTGTCAAATATCTTTCATAGTGTAGTACTGGTCTAACCGGTGCCGTGATTTCTGCGTTGCAGACCACTGGGGTTCATTGCCCGGTAATGGAGCGGGCTGGCCGGTTGATGGCCCTATTGTGGTGCCGACAGCAGGGGTTCGTTCTTCACGGCCTAGTCTCCGCCTCCCTGCAGCTTGTTTATGGCCTCAGCACGGCGCTGACCACTTCAGTGCGCCGTAGCCGAGGGTGCGACGCTGGCTTTCATATACGCAGTTTATGGCTGCGGTGTAGAGTTCGGCGCCCGATATAGCAATGGCGGCGGAAGGGAAAAGCAGCTGCAGGCACACCTGGAAACTCCTCGGTTATATACGTTTCCCTCAGCAACGTTGGAGACATATTTACTTAACGTCAGTCGAATTCCGCGAATCTGATGACCAAGTATTACAGATACTCAAAAGGCAATCAATGATTTGAATTTCTTGGACGTATTATTCAACGAGACGGTTCCACCTCAGGAAAGATCATTGTATCACATTTATGACGTTGGGTATAAGATAATTAGCAGAGAAAAGTATGACATCTGTCAGAAATTTTGGTAGTATCTTTGATCACCTTTGAATAAATTCCCTTTTCTCTTCTGATTAGTATTTCATGTTTCATGTCTATGAACCAAATGCCGGGTCGTTATAATTAAAGGATCTCTAACATGTTGTAACAGGGAAACTAATTACAATATGAGTACCAAACTTGATATGGGGTGCATGATGTCGATTCGTCACAGCGCCACCGTTCAATTCCAACTATGGCCACCAGGTGCCGTAGTCAGTCATTGTGACTCATAGCTTCACATATCTGACCAGTCGCACTGCACTTGTTAACGTGTCAAAATGAGCTTGTAAAAAAGGAGCAGAGAGTTATTGATGAAGCTCTATTATCGAAACAACAGTAATGCTGGAAGTGCACTTCGAGAATATCGCTGACTGAAAGGATTACGTAAGGGTCCTCTTTCTCCACCTGCTGTGCGGAGCATGATGAATAAATTCGAATCAGCTGGAGAACTGACGACGTGTTGACTTCGTTCTACACTTTTTCACAAGGACGAAGGTGACAAGGGCCGGCCCTGGACCATCCTCTGGCCAGACGAAGCTCATTTTTCTCTAACGGATGAAGTGCAAGCTCAGAATGGCCACTGTGGGGATCTTAACCTCCAGTCACTGTGCATCAGGTTAATCATTGGCCCATACTTTTTTGAACAGGTTGGCGCTCAATGACCAGAGTTACTGCGATATGCTTCGTCAGCATATCATACCCGCACAATGGGAGACAAACGCACTGAACTCATCAGTTTTCATGCAAGATGGGATCCCACTGCACATCGTTTATGAAGTTCACCTGCTTCTCCAAATCACGTTTGGAAACGATGGAATTACCAGCCGATCGTTTCCCGATGCTTGGCCTACGTGATCACCTGATTTCACTCCCTGGTTGTGGGACTACCTGAAAAACGGGGTTTACCAGCGGAACATTTACACACGTGCTGATCTGGGGCGCAACATATCAACAGAGGTAGCCAGTATACCTAGGACATACATCGTTGTGTTGTGCAGGATGCAACCCTGCGCTTTCAGGCTCTTCTGGGCACTGATGAGCGCCACAGTAAACCTCCCCTGTAGCAGTAATGATGCCCGTTTGTAATGATATGATGTACCGTGGCAGCTCATTAAAAGTGTTTTAGTTGACTTGATTCTACATTAGTCCTCATCCCCAAGTCTTTGACATTTATGCTACCAAGTTTGGTACCCGTATGGCAATGAGTTTCTGTGTTATAACGTGTTAGATAGGGAAAGTCTAGCTATAATCAGCAGATATATCTTATGTTGTTGCCAGAGAGTTTACTTTTTCTTGAAAGTACATAAATGGTCCAAATGGCTCTGAGCACTATGGGACTTCACATCTGAGGCCATCAGTCCCCTAGAACTTAGAACTACTTAAACCTAACTAATCTAAGGACATCACACACATCCATGCCCGAGGCAGGATTTGAACCTGTGACCGTAGAGGTCGCGCGGTTCCAGACTGAAGCACCTAGAAACGCTCGGCCACAACGGCCGGAAAAGTACATACATCTCCAAGCCCATATGACTTAAAATTTTATAGTGAAGTTTGTGATGTGATTTAGCGTTGTCACTATACTTGTCGCTGGAAGTCAAGTACAATATTCCCTTAGTTCTGCAGGACTTTCTGTTAGCACTCGTGGCCCAGATTTTAGGATCCTCTACACATAATACTAAATTAAACCCCCAACTTGCATTATTGTGTCTGTATTTGAAGGCTAATCTGAGGAACTGCTCTAGTGATTGCGATGCGGTCTTCACTAATAGACAGACCCACCCACGAGGATGGTTCGTGTATGTAATGTGTTACCGTTACGCCCAAAAGTGGTCTAACCGTCGAGAGTAAGTGCTGCATGTGCAAAGCTGGGACAGGTCGCCAGTCTGATCTACATACAGTCGTTAGTTCTTCACGAAGCCATTTTCAAAAATTGGTTCAAATGGCTCTGAGCTCTATGGGACTTAACTTCTGAGGTCATCAGTACCCTAGAACTACTTAAACCTAACTAACCTAAAGACATCACACACATCCATGCCCGAGGTAGGATTCGAACCTGCGACCGTAGCGGTCGCGCGTTTCCAGAATGAAGCGCCTAGAACCGCTCGACCACAGCGGCCGGCGAAGTTATATTAGCAACATCCTTTGGTGCCACAATTCTCGTTGCTCTCTATTTTACTGTAATTCAATTCCCATTAACCTTAGGTCACACTCTGGAATGCCTAAAACACGTACTATCAATTTTGGACCATCATGTATATCTTTCCATTCAACGTACTACTGAGTCCCATTTTAATAACGCTATTATTAGGAAAGGTCTTTATTCAATTAATTAATAGAATTCAGAAATTTTAAATAGAACTTTTTCACATTATGAGTCAGCAAGAGCAAGGTACTTCATTTTGTTCCACTCCATAACAAATGTTGTTGCGCATAAGTTATTTTTGCATGTGTGCTAGTTATGCGAGGTATGCGGGAAGGCTTCCTTAAGGTTTGTGAACTAGTTGAGACGTTGTGATAGAACTGCGTCTGTATAGCCATATTTTACGTTGCGCCTTGATAATTCGAACGCTGTGAGAACTGTCCACAGGAGGCTAGATTTCGAGTTTAATCTCAACTATCCTTTTCCCCCCAGCTTTGCAGGCATGCGTATCACACGTGCTGTACGAAACTCTTGGTCTAACTTCGCCTATCCTGCCTATCTTCCCATCATTTCCATGCCTCCCTATCTGTCCATCTGCTCCCACAAACTTCTCGGCCCACCTTGTGTTCCCTCATCTCTTTCTGTCTGCCTCAACCTCCATCCCCTCTCTCTCTGTCCATCTCTTCTCCCCTCCCCTCCTCCCTCTCTCTCTTTAGGTCCCCTCCTGCCACCTCTCTCCCTGTCCATCCTCCATGCCTTTCTCTCTCTATCCATTCCCTCCTGGCCCCCTGTCTCGTCATCTCCTGCTCTGCCCATCTCAACCTTCCATCAGGTGTGCCCATCCATGTGTCTAACCTCTGCTGAAGAGATCGCTAAAGCAGGCTGGTAATGTTCCCACATACAGCTCTCGTGCAGCACCGCTCATGTGCCAGTGGCTTAACGACTCTTTTTTTCCCCCCACGACATGCAAGCTGACATGCAAAGCAAATGGCTCTGAGCACTATGGGACTTAACATCCGTAGTCATCAGTCCCCTAGAACTTAGAACTACTTAAACCTAAATAACCTAAGGACATCACACACATCCATGCCCGAGGCAGGATTCGAACCTGCGACCGTAGCAGTCGCGCAGTTCCGAACTGAGCGCCTAGAACCGCGAGACCACCGCGGCCGGCGCCATGCAAAGCAGGCCAATGAACTAGGCGCATACTACTCCAAAGCAACATGACTATTGAGTTCAACAGCCTACACAATTGGGGCTGCAAACCGTTTCTTGCCTTGACTTGTAGGTTGCCCTGCACAGCAAGTCGATAATTCAGGTCAATACTATTCCCACACAACATCCCTATATGACAGGTGAATAAAAAAAGTTATATGTCTATATCTCTGCCAATTTTACAATTGAGGCATTAAACCTCCCCCCTCTTGTTGATCCTTTTGTGGTAAGGGGTGTTTGTGCCAAATTTGGTCCAATTTGGTCCAGGGACCTGGGAGGAGTTCCCAAACATAGGCAAGTGGAAAATATGAGATTTTTCTGTAACAACTGAAGCTGAGACGGTGGGTCGTAAAACATGTGCTGGAATGGTGTGTAAGAGCGTTGCCTGGGAATAGTAATGTTCTGGTGTCGAACCTCTCTTTGCTTCACAGTAGAGTGTTTATGTCAGCATTGGAGTTTTGAAAACAAGACACTCTCCTTTTAACGCTAATAAAATCTATTCTGGACATATATATTCCTTGGCACTTAACGTCATTAAAATGAGACTTGCTTGCAACCAACATCCCCAGTTATTTGTTTGATATAGTGCATGCAACTCCTGCTTTTTCATACAGCTTATAACCTCTACAGCTCCCTCACGTATGGTGGACATCATTCCTTCCTTAATGTCCTAATACATGTCATATCATCCTGCCCTATCATCTCGTCAGTATTGTACGCTCATCTCCTTGTTGATTTTGTGTAGTGCCTCCTCATTTTTTTATCAGTCCATCAATTTTTTTTCCTTCAGTAGCGTCACATCTCATTACTTCGGTTCTCTTCATTTTCTGTTTCCCACAACCCATCGTTCCCAACCTCACAATGCTAAGTTTCATATGTACATTTTTAGGAATTTTTTCCTCAAATCAAGTCCAGTGTCTGATCCTTGTAGAGTCCTTTGCCCAATAATGCGCTCTTTGCTTGTGCTAGTGTGCGTTTTATATCATCTTTGTTTCATTTGCCATGTGTTTCTTCGCTAGCAAATTGGCAATATTCCTTCCCCTCATATTCTAGGTGGTCCAGTGTTTTACTTACGTTTATCGTTAATTTTTTTTTTTGTGCTAGTAGCCCGAGAAGTCCCGAGAATCTCTCTTAAATTTTCTTAAGCGCTACCATCACAATAATACAGCGCACGTTAAGGGGCTCCAGAACGCCCTATACTTGCAATGTTAAAATAACGCTTATAAATTACATCTTTCCTCACAAAGTATTTGAGGTAGGAAGTTGAACTTTTTACAGATTATTTATTGGAATATGGGCTACAACTTGACACAGGGATTTTACAAAATTTTAGTTCAGTTATTAAAGATGATTTTTTTTCAATTGTAATGAAAATTCACAACATTTTTTTGCAATTTTTTATTTATATATGCAAAAATATACAGCTTTTTGGAAAAAGGCTGTGTTAAATTATGCAGAAGGTACTGTGTAACATTTACTGAAAGTTTGAGACAAATATGTTTGGAAGCTCCTTAGAAAACATGTAATTAGTATGAGAAAATAAAAGTTATGGGAATCGAGCGACAAAGATTGGATTAACTTTTTAGTGCATTCCAGGTCCATAGGATGGATTATCTTCATCCTCTGCAAACTCCTCCTCCAGCTTCCTCTTGTTCCTCCTCCTGTTTACTCTTGCTTGTATTTCTAGACTCTTTACAGCCCTGTCTGCAGCCCGAAGGCGTTCCTTGTCTAAAGCAAGCATCGCTCGTACCATGTTAGAACCTATCTTCATTCCCATATTTCTAAATGCCTTGCACCTTACAATGTTGCCATCATTGAAAGTCGCAACAGCATCATACACACCAAAGTGAAGTGTTTCTATTCCAACAAATACAGTCTTGGGGATTCTCGACCATATAACACTATTTACACTTTCATTGGGGTTTTGAGTTTTTCCGTGAATACACTTTTTCAACAGTTCAGGTGCTGCTAAGTCTCTGAAAATAGGTTTTATCACCTCCATTATTGCATGAGGCAGACTATGCTTATGAGTGTACACTTCACCAGTTAGCAATCCTTTGTTATATTTACACCAACTGTCTTCTTCTTTGGGACACAAGCTATGTTGGGGATTTTCATCGGTTGAAGAAGTATGAAAAAAAAAAAAGAGCCCAAACAGCCTTCTTCATTTCGTCGACACTTTGTGTATTTTGCCTAATAGCCATTCCATAATAGTTCTGTATTTTGTCAATTACACTGTCAGTTAACCTTCCCTTCCCATCCAACCCTTTACCATCACTGAGTTTTTGTTTTTTGTACGAAGCTTTCAGTCGCCGAAGCCTTGTTCCCATTCGCTTCTGTACGTGTCCAATACACTCAAATTTCTGCACTACAACATCATAACCATAGGGCTTAAGTCCTTGAACTTGTTTGAAACTTTTAGAATCACCGTCACCAAGGTAATTAACATATCGCACTTTATCACACGCCTCAGAACGCTGGAATATACTGGCAACACCAGCCACTTCCATTCCTCCACTACTGCCACTATAGTTAGCTTTGCAATTATTTTCATGTGTACCTTTATATTTTTGTGGACATCTACAGTACTTTGATATTACTGCTACATCTAAAACTTTCCCTGTATACATACTGGTGGCAGATACTACACCATGAAGAGATGTGTGTCCCCGTTTATGCCAGGTACCACCGAACGCTGCAGTCAAGTCTCTGTTACCATTATTTTCCATTACTGCCTCTTCCACAGCGTTCTTCATAGATTCTATACAGACATCCTCTACTTTAGACCCTATTAATTTATTATAGGTCGTAAACTTGGTTGGGGGATTTGGAAGATTCATGACGCCACAGAAAATTGCACCTGCAGTAGCACACTTACCAACTGAACGCAAGGAATAAACAAATCTAATGTTGTGTTCGTAGCTTTTGCTACCATTTTCTTCAGTTGCAGTTACTGCAACACTGTTCCAAAAGGTGGTCATGTATGAACACTTATCACATTTCAGTTGTATTTCACTAGCAAGTCCTACGTGCTTTATTATGGAGAGTTCCAGACCCACTTCACTACAATGAATACATCTCACACAGTTTGAAAAAATTCCTTTGAGAACCGACATATCAAATATTTCATTCACATTCGATTCGCCCATAAAACATTCATAGTTTTCACTCATTGAACCAAGCTTCTTCTGTGAAGTATTTTCTTTCCCACTTTGACTGCTATGAGCAGGTGTACTTGAGAGGTTAGGTTCACTCACTTGGTTATCTTTATTGTTTACAGTAATAACACATACCTTTGGCTTTCCAACATTTCTCCTTTTCTTAAACGCCTTCGGAGGATTTCTAATAACTTTACTTTTACTCATTATTATACTTCAACAAAACAGAGACTCAAGAAACAGAATTAATTACGAATATTTTCGAGATAACGACAGAGTAAATAAACATGAAACAATCGACAATCACACCAGCGATATATATTGAACCATCACAGGTTAGCCACAACACATACTTTATCTCGCATCACTAAAATGTACCTGATGAACACGGACGTTAATAATAACACCATTTGACAGCAGTTTAACAGCGCCACAGTGGGTCACGCCCATGCTGAACACATTTCAAAAAAAAATTAAAAATAGTTGTAGTCTTCGGAATTGAATAAATTATATATCTATTAAAAGGTAATAGTCTGCAGATTCAGAAAACGCAAAAAAGTAAAAATTGAACTTTTCATGATTTTGAGCCTTTCCGGAGCCCCTTAAAGCCAAGTAATAAAACTTTCACACGATGGTATCATTTACGCTGCTGTATATACCACCAGTAGAGTCTTATGCACCACCAAACAAAAATGTTGCCGGAATTGTTTGAGACTAAACAGTTTATGAGAAGGGGCCTACGTTGTAAAAACCACCTGTCTCCTAATTCGGATCTAAGAATCTACCTGCCATGTGTGGTGCTAATATATCTTTCTGTCAACGGACTTTCCTACACAGACCATCCAGAAGATTGTGCCACTATCTACACGAGAGATCGTCAGCACTGTGAAGTTAAGAGTCATAATTAATCAAGGCCGGTGACCAACTACTTAAATTACGGTTCCGTGTATTCGATTTGTGGCTGTCGACTGGTGTCCACTGAATTGTCACTCGTGCACTTAACACAATCACTGTCTCTGTATCACCTTTGTGATCCAGATATTCTGGCACCTTCTGTACTCCGTTAACAAAATTGCACAAACAATTTTCCCCAAATTCCTCCTGTTAAGGATGCTGGTACACTATGCTGAACATCCCGAATACACACGTTATTTCATAGCATGTGGTCCTGATTCTTTCGGCTTGGACAAACCCCATGTAAACCTTCTGAGTAGCCCTCATCCAAATGCTCCCATAGCGAGGGCATCAAATACTCTACCATAAACTACTCTACCTTTCCTGCCATCTAAGACCAACCAATGAAATACTGTGTGGTGAACGCTCACAATACCTTAAGTAGCAGAAACTTCCACACATCAAGTTTTATTCTCATAAGATGTACACCAAATTTTCCTAACACACCAGCGCCTGATAATTATTCCTCCGACTCTCATTTCAATTGTGGAGTTGCCATAATGCACATAAGCTCTTTACAAACCATATTTGCGCCCCTATGTCGCAATAAATCCGCTACAACAACCTCATGACTCTTCATAATTATGTACACCAGCTTGTTAGGGAAGGCAGTACTGTAATGTATGAGGTGACAAAGTATCTTCAGAAAGAAATAAAGTCAAATATCACTAATATCATTACAAAAACATTTTTGTTACTCTTAATATCTTCATTGTGAAATTCGATATAGCAAACAAAAAAGTGCTGATACCTCACAACTAATTATCCCTAAAAATTGGTATAGTTCTATTCCTAACATTTACACACTTATTCATACAAAAATAACTATTCCGCATATTGGGTTTAAATTTTCCTCCTTCCTTGTCCCAGATATTCCATACAGTTCATAATTCAGACAATCTCTCTTGTCTCATATCTGCCTGCGGTCACAATAGCAACACATCACTAACCTCTTTCTTCTATCTTGTTGCCTCCTTGGATGCTGTGACGATCTGAACTAACTTCTTGTGCAGTGCGTTCCCCTGAATTCAATTTGTCAGCCGTTTCATAAATGTCTGAAATGGACATTCCTCATCTACAAATCTTCATCTGGATTGGTCTCCCAGTCTCTTTCATCCTCTTTCTCTGCATCCTATCTTCCATCTCTTCTTACTGGTTGTTGGCCGTGTCGTCTAATGCGCGCGAAGAACTAATCAGTCCTCTTCAAATGCTCTATTTTACTCACCATCTACATCACCACAATTTTCATTTTGTGCCTTAGTGTCATGACCTTTCTTCTTCCTCTGCTGCAAGGTTTCTGTCCCGTTTACATATCTATTACATAAGCTCGGTTCACACCGATTTCTTTTCTTGTTTCTCTTACAGCCATTTCCACATACATCATCAGTCACTACTGCATTGGACGTCCCATGCGATTATTAGGCCTTGAACTCGGTGGTATGATTTCTACAATATCCATCTGTTGCCTATTTCTGCCTTCTCTTGTCAGTTTGATGCAAAATGTCTGTCTGTCTGTCTGGCTGGCTGTGGGCCTGCATCCCACTGCAACGCGGGGTCGGCCGTGTTATTACAGTTTCGGCAGTGTTAGTTGCAGAAGGTGACCAGATGCCCTTCCTACCCCCACCCTGAACACCCCGGGATGTAAGTAGTGTACCCAAGCTGTCTGCTTCTAGTGTAAGCTATGAAATAGTGGGAACGTTTTCAAATGTTTGTGAGTCATGTAACTGAGGCGGAATCTGGGGGACCAGCACAGTATTCACCAAGTGGGATGCGGAAAACAGCCTAAAAGCCACATCCAGGCTGGCTGGCATATCAGCCATCGTCGTTAATCCGCCGAGCGGACTCGATTTGACGCCAGCACGCCTACCCGAGTCCGGGAAGCAGCGCATTAGCGCTTTCGGCTACCCTGGTGGGTGCCAATTCGCTGCGAAATGTGGCTCAATATTTGGTTGACTGTAAATTCCTGCTCGTCTATTTGCTGTGGAGTGACTGAAAGGAATACCTCCTGCTGGTGCTCTATTACTTTGGTTCCTCCTGTCGTTATTCCGTCACAGCACATAGCTATAGTTAATGCAACTTTTACAATTCTCTTGTTCTCTTCTTCTCTTCCTATCTTGGTCTTCGTCAAACGTGAATTCTAATGCGTACAACACGTTGTCGAACACTTCGACGTTATCGCTGCATCTGTGTCCCAGTAAATGTTCGTATCTAACTTAAAAAGTCATGTAGCAAAAAATAAAAACGTATGATTTCATTAGGGAACATCTGGGAATTGCTTCTTTCTTAATAAGTTGTTGGTTAACTTCATTGGGCTCCTCTACCCTGATGCTTCCGGAAATTTCCTCATTGCCATCTCTTCTTTAATTCGTTCCTGTAATTCCCTGACGAATAGATCGCAAGGAAAACCTCCCTAAATTCTCTCTGTGATGAGGAAGTTTGTGTGCCTGTACCCATTGTTTAAGCCATGTCCCCTTCATAATATGCTAACGAAAAGTCCTATTTATATCATAGTAGTTCCACTGGTGTCACCGACAAATCAAATTGAGAAATCTGCACCCGGGGTGGAGTGTGTTTCCTCTGTACTTGTGCACCTGAAATCTGTTACGGAAAGGAAGTGTTGAAAATCAGATACCTCTTCCTTCCTAGCGCACATCCTAGTTCCTCTTGGTGACTCTCTATTCTCTTCCTCTCGTCTTGCATTTGCTTACTACTGCAGCTTATCCTTGCATTAAATCTGGTCATTTCTTGTGTATGGGTTCTCCTCAGTAATATACAACTGTATGCTTCCGTCATGTCGGCCTCTAATCCTAGCACTTGCGTTATTTGAGCTCTGAATCTGTCAACATTTTTTCTTTGCTATTGTGATTTTTCAGTTGAAGTGGTTGTTTAACCTCTTTTGATGCTGAAGATGGAGCTGTGTTTGAGCTATCTGACCCCGTACCTCTACTGCGAAATTTTTGCACCGTGAGTTCTCGTTAATGTACTCTGACTGTCCTGTGACTTCGTCTTGTGTGCTGGCAATACATTCTTCAGGGTCACCTATCCGCTCTTCCGTCCTGCCTATCCAATTTTCCTCGATTTCTATCTTATCGCTAATTTTCTCAGGGTCTCATTCTGTGGCTAGAAGTTGTTCTAAGCGTGTTTTCTCTCTCTCTCTTCTCTGTCCGAGTTTCTGTAGCTTCAGCTTGTGCTTCTTTCGCTACTTTTTTGAACTCTTTCGTTTATGTGGTTGCTAGTACACATTTTTCCCTCACTGGTTCTCTACTTAGTTTTGCTTCCTGTATGGCTTCTTTCCTTATTTGTCCTAATCTTGGATTCGTTTCTCTTCGCGACCTTTCCTCTTCCTATCTCATCTCTCTAACCTCTTTTTGTATCCCTTCCGCCTCTTTCTTTGTCTCTTTTGTTCCTCTCCTAGTCTCTCCTATTCTGCCTTTGCTTCGTCTTTTGCTTTTCTTACCTTTTCATCAATTTCTTTCCTGAACTCTTCTAATCTTTGTGGCACGCTTCTTGAAGTCCTATTTCCTATACCATATTGTTCCTCTCCTTAATTTACCTTATAAATGCGAATATAGTAACATCTCTGCCTCCCCAGTCACCTCTTCTTCTTGGAGCTGACGCTCGCAAACTCGTAGAGGATACATCTTTGGTGGCACGTCCATTCTCCGCCACCTCATAACTTCTGATTTTTACTACACTGTTACCATATCGCGAAGCGACCGCCGCCTCTTGATCACTGTCATAACCCACAGCAGCAGCTAGTTCCATGCTTTCTTCTAGCCCTTTTCAATTTCTGGATGCACGCTGAGCTGCCTGTTCTGTAGGAAATGTAATCTGCTCCTCCCAGTGCCTACTTTTCCCTGTACTGACTTTGCTCCATGTTTCTTACCTGATTAACTATAGACGGAACTCTTACTAACCTCATATGGCTCCTTTTTCTAATTTGCATCTAAAACTACTCAAATATGTTTCAGAAAACCCACCACAAAATTTTAAAACTCTAAAATGCGTAGCCCTTGTATACAGGGTGTTACAAAAATGTAAGGCCAAACTTTCAGGAAACATTCCTCACACACAAAGGAAGAAAATATGTTATGTGAACATGTGTCCGGAAACGCCTACTTTCCGTGTTAGAGCTCATTTTATCACTTCTCTTCAAATCACATTAATCATGGAATGGAAACACACAGCAACAAAACGTACCAGAGTGACTTCAAACACTTCGTTACAGGAAATGTTCAAAATGTCCTCCGTTAGCGAGGATACACGTATCCACCCTCCGTCGCATGGAATCCCTGATGCGCTGATGCAGCCCTGGAGAATGGCGTTTTGTATCACAGCCGTCCACAATACGAGCACGAAGAGTCTCTACATTTGGTACCAGGGTTGCGTAGACAAGAGCTTTCAAATGCCCCCATTAATGAAAGTCAAGAGGGTTGAGGTCAGGAGAGCGTGGAGGTCATGGAATTGGTCCGCCTCTACCAATCCATCGGTCACCG
Source organism: Schistocerca americana (assembly GCF_021461395.2). Lineage (NCBI taxonomy): Eukaryota > Metazoa > Arthropoda > Insecta > Orthoptera > Acrididae > Schistocerca > Schistocerca americana. The sequence goes on along the minus strand of NC_060121.1, from coordinate 715,307,346 downwards.
AACCTGTTGTTGAGAAGCGTACGAACACTTCGACTGAAAAGTGCAGTAGCTCCATCGTGCATGAACCACATGTTGTGTCGTACTTGTAAAGGCACATGTTCTAGCAGCACAGGTAGAGTATCCCGTATGAAATCATGATAACGTGTTCCATTGAGCGTAGGTGGAAGAACAAACTAAAATGATCTCTAACATGGAAATTAAGCGTTTCCGGACACATGTCCACATAACATCTTTTCTTTATTTGTGTGTGAGGAATGTTTCCTGAAAGTTTGGCCGTACCTTTTTGTAACACCCTGTATACAGATCCATCCCAAAGCTACAAAGCTGTCGCTAATGCCGATACTCAGCCGAATGTGGAACGGAATCCACCGAGAAAGGGGAAAAAATGTAAGAAAAAATACATACGTTAAATGGTGACACCAACAACGTAATCTACTATTATAATATCACGTTTCTGTTGTATATCAAATACTTTCCTACGAAAAGCAATTAACTGACAACGATCGGAATATTTGCTGTCAGTTGAATGTTTACGACCTAACTGCTTCATAAAAGATCACAGAAATGCCAAAATCCTGACACTTCCACCAAATTGTGCGAAACCCCCTTCTCGGTTAAACATAAAGTAATGATGCTACCTAGATCTCTGCCCAGTGAAACACAGTAAGGTAGGAAGTTATGACGAGATAACATTCATTGCAGTAAGGCAGGCAGCCGTGTAGCCCAGTGGCTGCCGGATTGTATCTTCGCTATGACACTTAGCGCAGCTGACGCTACTAGCCGTGAGAACGGTCTCCAGTACCATCTGGTAGGAAAGTAAATTCATACCCCCTACGAATCTAAATAAACTGTAGTAATTATCATGCGATTTTGCTCACATTTGGTATACCATCTTTTGTTATTAAGTAAAGGAGCTTGTAAAAAGTTCAGTGTTTTAACTGTTATAGTTACGGAGATTGAGAAAATTACTTAAAAGTCCAAAAACCGACACTTATGTTTGAAAATCAGTTAGGAACAATAGCAGTTTGTCTTTTATTATTATTTTTATTATCATCTAAAGTCATAAACAGAGTTCTTAGTATATAAAACCACTTAATTGAAGTTATCTTTTCCAAACTCTGCATTTCGTAGTCTAAACATCATTCAAAATTATCTGCTTATTATGTTGTTGGGTGAATCCATGGGAATGAATGAGAGAGTCTCTGTGGGACATACGTTAAAACTTAATATTGTTATATATAACACTTGATAAATTTGATCCGGCCGGTGTGGCCGTGCGGTTCTAGGCACTTCAGTCCGGAACCGCGCTGCTGCTACGGTCGCAGGTTCGAATCATGCCTCGGGCATGGATGTGTGATGTACTTAGGTTAGTTAGTTAGGTTTAAGTAGTTCTAAGTTCTAGGGGAATGATGACCTCAGATGTCAAGTCCCATAGTGCTCTGAGCCACCTGAACCATTTTGATAAATTTGAATCGTGGGAAAGTTGTGGTGCAACCACGAAGCTGATGACGCATGTTGAAGTGTGCTTGATTTTGTAAGAGAGCAGCCCGAACAGAAGTCAGAAGTGAATAAGTTTATAAATTAATTTTAAGATTATTTTTTATTTCGGACTATTTTATTAAACATTGTATTAAAAATAGGCATTGGAAAGAAGTAAATGGTTTTCTGATTAGTGATTGGCTCAGACAGGATTTGCCGTGAGAATGATCTAGAAGGATCGTTGTGGTTGGTCATTCAAACAATTAGCCAATCAGAATTAAGCTGTTCCCGGGCGCAGAAACTTAGATAGGCATAGAGTGGGGTGATATCGAGAGAGTCGCTCAACAACCTTCGTACGTGTAACATCACGCTAAATGTCGCCGAGAAAATAACTTGCAAAATGAAGAACTGTTGAGTTCATCGCAGATAGAAAGTGCCAAGACTTGGGCAGTTTAAGTTACGAACATTGTGAGGACAATTTGATTAATTAATTGATGTTATGAGGCTGTGATATTTCGGTCTTAGTGAAAGTACGCGTGGGATATTCAGTACACTTTATGGAGTACTTTGGCGAGCACTTCTAGCTTTGAAAACCACTGGTACGACCGAAGTTTCAACTCGCTACAGAAGTGCGTTGGTAACTGTCAGATCATTAATCGGGTCGGACTGGTAGATATTCTAGCTGTGTTTCTTTTTCTCTTTGGCGAGCACTTCTAGCTTTGAAGACCACTGGTACGACCGAAGTTTCAACTCGCTACAGAAGTGCGTTGGTAACTGTCAGATCATTAATCGGGTCGGACTGGTAGATATTCTAGCTGTGTTTCTTTTTTTTTTCGTTTGAGAACATTTTGTACAGACTGTGAGATGGGAGCAGTTAAAAACAGTAAATTCAGACTTGATAGATAATTTATGTGCTTCCTTGAGAATAAAAACCAGAAGGCTTAGTGCAGGTAAACTGTATTTATCCACCACCCTAAGTGTGGTAGGTATTAGGTCGTGGTTTCATGAACGTTGCTTTGCACGGCCTAGCGAGTATCTACTACTGCAGAGTGAAGGGACGTCATAAGGAAGCCGTACTGAGGTAGGTGGACCATTAATGAGAGACTATACGAATGAACAACGACGATACAATCCTCCTTGCCGCAACGGCTAATTAAACCGTCTGCAAAGCAAAGAATAAATGCTAATATATTGGCGCAGCATTGCCTCAGTGGGTGGTCGTAACCATAAATTATCCCTAATTATGCAAAAGGGCAGCCGCTGCACATCAGTATCACTATTATTGAAGTGTGAATGCGTTGGCTACGGTAGGTGCCAAAGGCTCGACAAGTGCTCGTGTTTGCTTGCAGTTGCTGCATGGTTCTTGGACGACTCCTCAACCAGAACTGTGCTTGGCACAGTCTCCACCCGAAGCGTCTCGACCGATGTGTCTCAGCTGAGAGCAAGATTCAAAGTGTCGAAAAGGTGCAGACTGCCTCTGTCCGTTGTAAGATTTTCGCACCTTAAGTAGCAATTACCAACAATAAAATTATATTTAGCGTCCTAACAATAAAAAAAAAATAAGCTGACACTAGTTGCACTCCCGGCAAAGCTGACAAAAATTTGGCCATCCCAATCAAGAGTAGTGATGCACCACTTCTAGACTTTCACTTAATGATGTTTAAGCGCGGCCGAGTGGTTCTAGGCGCTTCAGTCGGGTACCGCGCTGCTGCTACGGTCGCAGGTTCCAATCTTGCCCCGGGCATCGATGTGTGTGATATCCTTCGGTTAGTTAGGTTTAAGAAGTTCAAAGTCTAGGGGACTTATGACGTCAGATGTTAACTCCCAAAGTGCTTAGAGCCATTTGAACCATTTTTTTTAAAGCCAGCCACAATGTCTTATTTTTAGTGCCTCTGACACGTTCTTTTCTAGCGTTGGAATACCAAAAGAATTAAAAAAGCAGGGCTAGGCACAGAACTGGTAACGGAACCGTGTGCTCATTATTTTCAGGTAATGGATATCTATTTTAGAAAGTATAGCGTCCCAAGTGAAATAATACGAAGAGACTTAAAAAACAGTATTTATAGAGAAGAGACATTTAAAAATTGAATAATGTACATTGTTCTCATGTACCCGTATTGTAATAATTTCTCTGTGTAAGTTCCGAGGGCAAAGAAATACAACAAAATGATCTAAAGAGACGACAAGATAAACTCTTTTGTTAATTTTTTAGTCATCTTCACTTCTTCTCTTGCCTTGGTTGCGTGTAGACCGACATCTTGCGAGTGCTGGCAAATGTGCATTTTTCTCCACAGCCGCCCGACGTTGCAGAAAATACGTAGCTTTAAGATTCTAATTTTCTGTACCACAGCCGAGAGCCAGAGCCAGAACTCCGACTACAATGCAATGGTTAATGGAGGTAAGAAAAAATACTCTCGCAAGTGTGTGGGCCGCAATTGTAATTAATAACTAAAGATTTCTTGCTTTAAAGTGAGCTGACTAGCCGAGGAACTTAATATGAAAAGTTTATTCAGTTGTTCAACTTATATGTTCTTGCTTTAAGATTCAGCGAGTCTAACGTTCATTAACGTAACAAATAATTTAAGATTAATACTGGTAGAAAGTAGAACTTCACAAAAGCATTTAATTGTAAATCAACATAAAATGAAATATTTTTATTAAGGCCCACCAAGTAAGAAGGCAACAATCAACGTTACAAACAAATAATAAACTAAATTACGACGGCCGACATACGTGAGATTGGCGCCGCAAGTTTGGGGCCCGATCTATATGATTCTATTGTAATGTATTGTAATGAATGTAATTATGTATGTGCATAATTGTTGATAAATATTAACGCCTATATTAATTCTTTTACATGTACAACAACAAAACCACACGCTGAGGAGATCTGGAGAAGAAATAGTGTAGAAAAGAGAAACGATTACGAGAAACAGAAATAACAAAGGTAAGGCCTATTGTGCAAACATTCTGTGTAGCTCTGTGCGGAATATCGAACCCATATGCACATGAGATACCTTCGGTGCCAAAATAGTAAGTAAAGTGCTAATTAATTTGTCTTTATTTCTGTATTTATGTGTTTATTTTTGGAGGGGATAATTATCCGTGTATGTGTCAGTGTTAAGGATTTGTCAGTGACTTAAAGTGAATTTCGTATGGGTAATATAACATCAACGATATATATTTTTTTTATTACGAGTGGAATATGAAAGTGTGGATAATATTCATTCAATTATGTAATTATTTCTTAAAAAGATGATAATTATGTAAAACAGAGACGATATTTATCTCACATTCTTTGTTAATCTATGTCGTTCTTTTCTTTTGTTTTGTACCCTTTTGCCATCTTCTTCTGATGTACATCGCCGACGCAAGACGAGAATCGATTTGAGGTCTGTTAAATGAAAAATGTTTAATGTAAAATTATTGTACTTTTATGTTCATTTGCTGGTAAAAAGAAAAAGAACCAAATGCGTTAAAACTATTTATGATTAATTATTGAAAAATTCACTTCCTCTTTTAATTATAATTTTGTATTAATGGTTTTATCATAGCTGCAAGAAGGGCTGCCATTGTTAGTTGCGATTATATAGCAACTTCGTCTGTACTTCTACTTGAAAATAGCATGGGTTTGTGTTAATCCAATTTCCAAAACAATTTAATAATTTTTTTATTGGTGGCATCAATTTAACTGATTAACTATTTATTGGGAAAAGGAAAATCTTGATTAAGAAAGAAATCCTCTATCTTCTGTTGGTCGCCATCTTAGCTTTTATTACAGCAGCAAATTTAAATTACTTGAAACTGCAAACAATATTCCGATATGTAAGAAATAAATGTGCGCCAGTGGTACTGAACTCTATTAATAAGAGAAAAAAATTAATCGAATCAGGCTGCATTTTCTAAGAACAGTGCTGAGGGTATTAATTGTTGAACAAGATTTCATTGCTGATGTATGACTCCAAAATTAAACTATGGACAAACAATGGAGAAAAATAATTTTCGGTAGCTTACGTCACTGTAGTGTGCAGGTGGTGTTCTGTGGTTCCTTTTCATGATCAATTTGCTAAGAATAATTAAATCCATCGAAGACAAAAAAATTATGGAAGCTCTGATGTACGATCTGTAATTTTAGTGATATGAACACAGCTTACAGTCAACATTATTACACTAAGGTGGAATTCTTGTGCAATTTGAACAAAATAATTATCCGGGATAAGTTGTAGTTTGAATAATGCATTATACATGTGCATAATAAAAAAACAGAGTGAATTCAAACCGCTGAATACCATAGAGTATCGTATCATCCATATTCATTGCACTTGTCCATGTTGATGATACACAAAAGCCGCCACACTGGCCCCCAAGCAGGGACCATCAATGCACATTTGTTCATTTAAATGAAATATTAAAACAAAAAAAAATTCGTAATTTATTACAGGTATAAATCGCCACTACAATGTATTGCTGTTACTACTAATACTTGAGCTGGTGCGACACACGAATGAAGTAGAGCACTGCTGACCACTTCAGAGCAGTATAAAGGTAGGAACACAAATTCAAGTATGGTTTGCGTAATTTGGCAGTAACTCGAAAGTATCATTCGTTGCGTGCAAGTTAGATTCAACACCATCAGTGATAAGTAGTAGAGATTCAATAAACCGGCTGCGAGAAAGTTGCTTTGCAAAATATTCTCTACACAGATCTAAAGAGTATTCATTGTTAATATATAGTGTATACCTGTCCTTTTTCCCCCCTAAGGTAAGTCTTTCCGCTCCCGGGATTGCAATGACTCCTTACCCTCTCCCTTAAAACCCACATCCTTCCATCTTTCTCTCTCCTTCCCTCTTTCCTGGCGAACCAACCGTTGGTTGCGAAAGCTTTAATTTTGTGTGTATGTTTGTGTTTGTTTGCGTGCCTATCGACCTGCCACCAGCACTTTCGTTTGTTAAGTCACATCATCTTTGTTTATATATATATATATATATATATATATATATATATATAGATGGGTGTGATAGTTATAAGATTATTAAGTGGTGATGTATATGTTCAGTGATGTATATATAGACTTGATGTGTTATATTGTGTATAAAATGGTTAGGCCAAAGAAACTGGTTAAAGTGAGGATGCGGAAGTAGAAATGGTATCAGATCCTCCAGTAGAGCAATCTGTTCACACTCCTACTCAGCCATTAGAGAATTTAATTACCGATGACGATTTTGTAGGTGATGTTCCGACAGGTAGTGAGACTGAAGAGCTGCAGAAGCAAACTGGCACTCCACCAGTCAATCACTTAGAAAATACGGACACTATTTGTACTGGCCCAGGGGCACAAGTGCACAACGCACAAGCTATGCCATTACAGGATATGTTAACAGCATTATTCGAAAAATTTACTACCCACCAGAGGGGAGAAAGGGCTAGAGAGAGACAGGAATAAGAAATTAATGACTAAGAAAGGGAAAGGAAGTGAGTTGAAAGTATCAACAACATATTTCTTAAAAGAGATGAGGAAATTATCTGGCAGATCAATCAAACTTTAAACGAACGGGATAGTGCAATTACTAATCACGTGAAACAAGAGATCGATGAAGTGCAATCCACGATCGAACCGTTAGTGAAAGATCTAGTTCAGGTTAGCAGCCTTCAAACTGATGTGGATAAACTTGAAAATAGATTCAAAGCTCTAGCCGCAGCTGTCGAAACATTGAAGGAAGATATTCCTTCAGAAATTCATTGGCAAGTCAAAACCGAGATAGCCAGAGTGATGTATCCTGAAAACCGTAGCCCACAAAATCTGTCAGTACGCAGCAATAACAACACTGATGCTGACAGGCAAACGTACACAGAACATTCTACACCGAATCTTCTTGTACCGCAAAGAAAATCAGAATTTGGTAATCAAATGATTTTTCCGCAGCAATGCGTGACAACAAGAAACAATCATGACAACGAAACAGAGTGTAAAAAGGTAAATGCAACACCTGCAAATGATAGCAGTTCAATGCAACTAACAACTCTGATGCATGAAGAGAGTCTCATCAAGCATCGGCAGTTTCATATCTTCAATGAAGAAACCAAAAGAAACGTACACCCTGTTGTATTTATCCGTAATTTCAAAAGTGTTCTTCCAAAATCATGGTCAGAAGAACAAAAGATACAATTTGTGGTATCACATATCTCTGGTGATGCGTAATTACGGGCATTAAATGCCCCAGAAACTTGTAAAACCTTTCATGATATAGAAAGGCGTTTTAAGATCAATTTTGGTCGGCGTCTATTCAACAGCGACTTCGTGAAATAGTATACAATGCCGAAGTCTATAATCTGAAATCAGGTTCATTAAGGGAATATTTTGAAAAATATGTTAACATGACCAGATAATTCGAGCAAGTGTCAATGGGAGTATAAGTGGGATACCAAGTACAATTCTGCTCGATACAGGTGCAAATGTAGCCGTAATGAATATGCAATTTTTCAAGAAGATTTCGCAACTAGGAAAATTACCGATCTTACCCATCGCAAATTGCAAGGTTATTGGAGCATTGGGAAATAAGACAAAAACCATAAAATTCCATTATCCGTACCAGTGGTACTTGCACTTGAGTTCCTTCGGGAAAAGGAAGGTATAATTAATCTTGGCCGGGGGACGTGTGATCTTAATAACCAGCAGCGACCAATGACTTTGATATTGAATCGGGAGTTCGGTGCAAATCTTCCATTAACGCAAAAGGTAAACCTTTCTGTCAGTAAACAGAAGATGTTAATGTTGAATCAACATTACCCACATATATGTGCTAAAAAACCGAAATAACGATGTACCCAGCAATGCGAATGACATCATGGCAACAATACAAGAAAAAATAAAGGAGACAACTTGCATTAATACTTCTGAAGCCAAGCAGTTGACCGAATTATTGTCTGAATATAATGAGGTATTCGTTGAACAACCTGGTATCATAAAAGATTATCAATATAAAATGAATGCATTCCCGCACAAGACCTATTGTAGAGCAACTTACTCGGTTCCCTGGACTAGGGGCTATATTGCAATAAAGACATGAAAAAATATTTTTTACAATAAAATGTTTGTATTTAGAAAGGACTAATAAGAGGTGCTAATGTACCGAACATTAATAAATGTGATGTTTAGTTTTAGTAATGCAATGATATTATATGATTGTTAGTTTGTCGATTTACACATCAAGTGTCACAATCTAATATTCTTGAATTATTTGTGCAAGAAGTAAAGAATCTCCATGATAAACACATTTTAATAAAAAAAATCACTATCTTCATAAAAGTTCACTTAAATATTATTGTATTAGATATAATAAATTTTATTATTTTTTGTGGCATACATATCAATGAAATGCATAAAACATTTTAAATGAGATTGAGTCATACATACAACGAGTGTTGGTCATGTGTGAGCTGTGTGATCATGTCAGCCACCTCTCGAATAGTATCTGACTGTGTACTAATTAATGTACACATTTCAGCATGAGTTTATATAAAATAACTTATCAGGGACATTCCGGTTAAAAGAAGTCAAACATGGATCTCAGTCCCAAGAAATGATAAAATATGTGTGTTTGCCATGAAAATGGAAATGTACTGTTATCTCGATTGTTCGAGAATGATCAAATGATTAGAGCAACGTAGCAGATTCCTAAAGTTTTATACTGTATTATGTTTACGTAACTGGATAAAATTTTGATCTTGCTAGTCAATCATTGTAAAGCGAAAATATGTGCAAATGTACCAGACCTTTTTTCAGGAAAGGTGTCGTTCGCATATAGACTGTGTGTAAGTGCTATGGACATGTACTCACAGAAATCTGAAACTAGATCTGTGTCTTACAAGAACTGCACAAAAGTCTAGTGGACACTGATTTATTTAGCGAAAAATGTGAACAGTGATAAACTGTGATCAAGAAACCTTAAGAACACTCATGTAGTGTCGAAGGTAACAGCAATGCTATGGACGTTAAGTTCTGTAGCCAATATTAGCAGTTAAAAAGAACTCGTGACCTCTAATAATTCGATTCGGAGCGTCTTTGCGGGTAAAATATTATGTAGCTGACTGTAGAGCCAGCCGCGCCGCACAAAAACAATGCAACGTTGCCTTCGCAGCGCGTCGCGAGAGAGAAAGTGTAATCACATTCTCCGAGTATACACAAAGCACGCTACGGACACGTGTGTGATTAACAGTGCCGTGATTGAAATGTGCATATTGTGATGAATTCCTAAATGAATCACTACATTGTATTGAACAGTGTCAAGATACAGGTAATAATTAATTCCTTCTGTGTGAATGCGAGTGATACGGACACTAACAAATTTTCTCCACAGGATGGTAAGAGTGTTTATCTTGTCACTGACACATGTATTTCGACGATTCATGTACCCGTCTTGAACTGCATGACGAGGCACAAGAGAATCCAGACCTGCTGCAGGGGTAGTTCCGCCCGGCAGCAGATCGCAACCACGACGCAGCCGACGGCAGTTGACGCTACGCCGACGCGGCCAGGGGCGGACCGGCGGCAGTCACTACCTGGCTGTTCCGACGGGTCGACGTGGAAGAAATTTTTATCATACACAAGAAATATATTAAAACTGTTAAAAAAGAAAAAACACATCATAAAACTTCAATGTACACTCCTGGAAATGGAAAAAAGAACACATTGACGCCGGTGTGTCAGACCCACCATACTTGCTCCGGACACTGCGAGAGGGATGTACAAGCAATGATCACACGCACGGCACAGCGGACACACCAGGAACCGCGGTGTTGGCCGTCGAATGGCGCTAGCTGCGCAGCATTTGTGCACCGCCGCCGTCAGTGTCAGCCAGTTTGCCGTGGCATACGGAGCTCCATAGCAGTCTTTAACACTGGTAGCATGCCGCGACAGCGTGGACGTGAACCGTATGTGCAGTTGACGGACTTTGAGCGAGGGCGTATAGTGGGCATGCGGGAGGCCGGGTGGACGTACCGCCGAATTGCTCAACACGTGGGGCGTGAGGTCTCCACAGTACATCGATGTTGTCGCCAGTGGTCGGCGGAAGGTGCACGTGCCCGTCGACCTGGGACCGGACCGCAGCGACGCACGGATGCACGCCAAGACCGTAGGATCCTACGCAGTGCCGTAGGGGACCGCACCGCCACTTCCCAGCAAATTAGGGACACTGTTGCTCCTGGGGTATCGGCGAGGACCATTCGCAACCGTCTCCATGAAGCTGGGCTACGGTCCCGCACACCGTTAGGCCGTCTTCCGCTCACGCCCCAACATCGTGCAGCCCGCCTCCAGTGGTGTCGCGACAGGCGTGAATGGAGGGACGAATGGAGACGTGTCGTCTTCAGCGATGAGAGTCGCTTCTGCCTTGGTGCCAATGATGGTCGTATGCGTGTTTGGTGCCGTGCAGGTGGGCGCCACAATCAGGACTGCATACGACCGAGGCACACAGGGCCAACATCCGGCACCATGGTGTGGGGAGCGATCTCCTACACTGGCCGTACACCACTGGTGATCGTCGAGGGGACACTGAATAGTGCACGGTACATCCAAACCGTCATCGAACCCATCGTTCTACCATTCCTAGACCGGCAAGGGAACTTGCTGTTCCAACAGGACAATGCACATCCGCATGTATCCCGTGCCACCCAACGTGCTCTAGAAGGTGTAAGTCAACTACCCTGGCCAGCAAGATCTTCGGATCTGTCCCCCGTTGAGCATGTTTGGGACTGGATGAAGCGTCGTCTCACGCGGTCTGCACGTCCAGCACGAACGCTGGTCCAACTGAGGCTCCAGGTGGAAATGGCATGGCAAGCCGTTCCACAGGACTACATCCAGCATCTCTACGATCGTATCCATGGGAGAATAGCAGCCTGCATTGCTGCGAAAGGTGGATATACACTGTACTAGTGCCGACATTGTGCATGCTCTGTTGCCTGTGTTTACGTGCCTGTGGTTCTGTCAGTGTGATCATGTGATGTATCTGACCCCAGGAATGTGTCAATGAAGTTTCCCCTTCCTGGGACAATGAATTCACGGTGTTCTTATTTCAATTTCCAGGAGTGTATTTCGCACATTCGACAGAAACATAGTTTCGTGTTCCAGTTTGTACAATCTCAACTATGTTAAACCTGACTGTAAATAGTAGGTGACTGTATTGTCTTGAAGCCCCTTGCACAGTTTTGATCCCGGTTTTCCGATTCCAGCTCAATTGAAACACAGTTTTCTGTGACAAGTTACACTGAAGTCAAATATTCGGACATTAAAAACAATGAATATTCGTGGAGTATGTGGACTGATAAAAAAAACGGTGATGTGAAATAAACATGGTAAATAAACTTTTTCTAATCAGCCCAAGGGGCAATATAACATCCACGATATATTACGAGTGGAATATGAACGTGTGGATAATTTTCATTCAATTATGTAATTATTTCTTAAAAAGATGATAATTACGTAAAACAGAGACAATATTTGTCTCACATTCTTTGTTAATCTATGTCATTCTTTTCTCTTGTTTTGTTCCCTTTTGTCGTCTTCTTCTGATGTACATCGCCGAGGCAAGACGCGAATCAATTTGAGGTCTGTTAAATGAAAAATATTTAATGTAAAATTATTGTACATTTATGTTCATTTGCTTGTAAAAACAAACAGAGCCAAATTCGTTAAAACTATTTATGATTAATTATTGAAAAATCCTCTTCCTCTTTTAATTATAATTTTGTATTAATGGTTTTATCATAGCTGCAAGAAGGGCAGCCATTGTTAGTTGCGATTATATAGCAACTTCGTCCGTACTTCTAGATGAAAATAGCATAGCTTTGTGTAAAACTAATTTCCAAAACAGTTTAATAATTTTTATATTGGTGGCATCAATTTAACTGATTAACTATTTATTGGGAATGCGCTAGGTGACGATCAGTTTGGCTTTAGGAAAAGTAAAGGGACGAGAGAGGCAATTCTGACGTTATGGCTAATAATGGAAGTAAGGCTAAAGAAAAATCAAGACATTTTCATAGGATTTGTCGACTTGGAAAAAGCGTTCGACAATATAAAATGGTGCAAGCTGTTCGAGATTCTGAAAAAAGTAGGGGTAAGGTATAGGGAGAGACGGGTCATATACAATATGTACAACAACCAAGAGGGAATAATAAGAGTGGACGATCAAGAACGAAGTGCTCGTATTAAGAAGGGTGTAAGACAAGGCTGTAGCCTTTCGCCCCTACTCTTCAATCTGTACATCGAGGAAGCAATGATGGAAATAAAAGAAAGGTTCAGGAGTGGGATTAAAATATAAGGTGAAAGGATATCAATGATACGATTCGCTGATGACCTTGCTATCCTGAGTGAAAGTGAAGAAGAATTAAATGATCTGCTGAACGGAATGAAAAATCTAATGAGTACACAGTATGATTTGAGAGTAAATCGGAGAAAGACGAAGGTAATGAGAAGTAGTGGTGGTGGTGATGGTTAGTGTTTAACGTCCCGTCGACAACGAGGTCATTAGAGACGGAGCGCACGCTCGGGTTAGGGAAGGATTGGGAAGGAAATCGGCCGTGCCCTTTCAAAGGAACCATCCCGGCATTTGCCTGAAACGATTTAGGGAAATCACGGAAAACCTAAATCAGGATGGCTGGAGACGGGATTGAACCGTCGTCCTCCCGAATAATGAGAAGTAGTAGAAATGAGAACAGCGAGAAACTTAACATCAGGATTGATGGTCACGAAGTCAATGAAGTTAAGTTACCTAGGCAGTAACATAACCAATGATTAACGGAGCAAGGAGGACATCAAAAGCAGACTCGCTATGGCAAAAAAGGCATTTCTGGCCAAGAGAAGTCTGCTAATATCAAATACCGGCCTTAATTTGAGGAAGAAATTGCTGAGGATGTAGGTCTGGAGTACAGCATTGTATGGTGGTGAAACATGGACTGTGGGAAAATAGGAACAGAAGAGAATCGAAGCATTTGAGATGTGGTGCTATAGACGAATGTTGAAAATTAGGTGGACTGATAAGGTAAGGAATGAGGAGGTTCTACGCAGAATCGGAGAGGAAAGGAATATGTGGAAAACACTGATAAGGAGAAGGGACAGGATGATAGGTCATCTGCTAAGACATGAGGGAATGACTTCCATGGTACTAGAGGGAGCTATAGAGGGCAAAAACTGTAGAGGAAGACAGAGATTGGAATACGTCAACAAATAATTGAGGACGTAGGTTGCAAGTGTTACTCTGAGATGAAGAGGTTAGCACAGGAAAGGAATTCGTGGCGGGCCGCATCAAACCAGTAGACTGATGATCAAAAAAAAAAAAAAACTGATTAACTATTTATTGGGAAAAGGAAAATCTTAATTAAGAAAGAAACCCTCTATCTTTTGTTGGTCGCAATCTTAACTTTTATTACAGCAGCAAATTTAAATTACTTGAATCTGCAAACAATATTCCGATATGTAAGAAATAAATGTGCACCGGTCTTACTGAACTGTATTAATAAGAGGAAAAAAAATTAATCGAATCAGACTGCATTTTCTAAGAACAATGCTGAGGGTATTAATTGTTGAAAAAGATTTCATTGCTGATGTATGAGGCCAAAATTAAACTACGGACGAACCACGGAGAAAAATATTTTTTTGCTAGCATACGTCACTGTTGTGTGCGGGTGGTATTCTGTGGTTCCTTTTCATGATCAATTTGCTAAGAATAATTAAACCCATCGAAGACAAAAAAATTATAAAAGCTCTGATGTACGATCTGCAATTTTAGTGATATGAACACAGCTTGCAGTCAACATTATTACACTAAGGCGGAATTCTTGTGCAATTTGAACAAAATAATTATCCGGGATAAGTTGTAGTTTGAATATTGCACTATACATGTGTATAATATTGTCAGTATCATTTACAAAATCAAATCAATGCAACTGCTATAAAAAACCAGAGTGAATTCAAACCGCTGAATACCATAGAGTATCGCATCATCCATATTCATTGCACTAGCCCATGTTGTTGATACAGAAAAACCGCCACAGTAAGATAGGACAACCTAAAGCATCCGTATCAGATTAACAAAATTCTGTTAACATGGAAAGTGAGGCTCAATTGCAATAAGTAAACGCATTCCAAGCCACCGCCTCGGATAACAATATTTTCGGAAAGGGGGGGGGGGGGGGGTTAGGATCCGTGGACGGGGAATGACGCTCCACAGCAGAATGGGAATAGAATAACAACAACTCCACTGCCTGGGCAGGGGGCCAATCGAGTGCTAGATTAAGCGGAGCACCAGTATGCTCACCGATTGCAGACTATTTTGCAGAATTTATGCGCAGGTTAGAAGAAAGAGATAGGGAGAGAAAAAATGGTTCAAATGGCTCTGAGCACTATGGGACTCAAATCTTAAGTCATAAGTCCCCTAGAACTTAGAACTACTTAAACCCTAACCTAAGGACACACCCATGCCCGAGGCAGGATTCGAACCTGCGACCGTAGCAGTCCCGCCGTTCCGGACTGCAGCGCCACAACCGCACGGCCACCGCGGCCGGCGATATGGAGAGAGATCAGAAATTTTCTCAGATGCTCTATGAGCAAGAGTAAGAAAGAGAACAGAAAGAAAGGGAAAAAGAAAGAATGTCAGAGCAGAGGGAAAAAGAAAGAGGCGAAAAACTGGTTCAGATGCTATATGAGCAAGAGCAACAAAGAGAACAGAAAGAAAGGAAAAAAGAAAGAATGGCAGAACAGAGGGAAAAAGAAAGAGACGAAAAACAGATATCGCAGGATAGGCTTGAAGACAATGTCCAGACTTTAACCAATCGCGTGGATATTGTGGAGATGGATGGACGGAAAAGTACTGATACATATTTGGAAGTGCAAGCTCAAAAAGTCGAAAAAGAATTTAATGAAGGGCTAGAAGTAAAGGATCGCGAGATATCTGCAAAGATTGAAAGCGATGTAAAAACAACTGTAGAACAACCGACTGCGGCCGCGAGTGTAAATATTGACGCTAGCACTGCCGCACTACACGCCCAATTAACACAGATCAAATCCCGTGTGACAGCGGAGTTGCCGAATTGGCAACAGGAGGTCGCACGGAGATTGTATGCGTTGGAAAGCAATGTAAGCAGTGGTGGACAGATAATGAATTCCGACTCCGCGTACTGATTACTATAATAACGCAGACTGTATGCAGGGTGCGAGTGCGCAACCGCAACCTCATGTGAATTACGGGCACGAACAATATGAGATACCGTGTAGCGCACGTCACGAAGTAATGAATGCCACAGAAGGTAGCAATCAGATGTGCAAAAAGGAGGACACTGTGGTAAAACATAGGACATTCCAACCCTTCAATAGAGAAAAACGAAATGTCCACCCTGTGGTATTCATTAAGAGCTTCAGGAATGTTTTTCCCAGGACATGGACGGAAAGACGAAGAATAAGGTTCGTGGTCTCCTTTATTCAAGGTGACGCGGCACTGTGGGCCACCGACGTGTCCGAAAAATGTCTAAAGATGCAACAGTTTGAAGGTGCTTTCTTGTAAAATTTCTGATCCGATAGCGCCCAAGAAAGACTACGCAAGGAGTTTTACAGTCCAGAAAAGTACAATCCTAAGGTGAGAACGTTACGCAAATATTTTGAATAGTATGTAAACAAAACCTGGTACTGGGACGAGCCCATGTCCAATCGTGACATAGTCAGATTAATAAAATTGAAGTTGCCCAGTGAAATTAAAAGATATTTCATCAATGTGCCGGAAAATTATATAGAACAATTCATGGATATAGTGTACTCTGTTGACTTATTGATCGAAGACACGAAAACCGAAAACAAGTGGAACCATGCAGGCTGTAATCAACAAAAAGCCGATTACAATGGCAGCTACAGTAACGGTAGTAATTCAGTACCAAATGGTAACGTGAATAGGCAAGAGCACCGGCAACAGAATCGAGGCACAAACAATAGCAATGGTTATAACGGCAACGGTTATAATCCTCAAAATCGGAAGAGACATCATGATGGACGCATGACTAATGGATATAATGGTAACGGCAATCCGCAATGGCGGAACAACCGATACAAGTTGTGTGGTTGTGGTGAACCGACACCATAGTGGAAACAAAATACAGCGCCAAAATGGAACGCCAACCCAGATCCATCACAGAACACAGGAAGTTACGACCGACCACCGCGAAACCAAAGCTATACACAGTATCAAAATATACCATCGGGGAGGCAGGGCGGCCAACCCAACAGTAGCAACTACAACAACCAGAACCACAATGTGACGTTAGTGGAAGTGACAGACAACTGTCAGCCCACTAATGCTCATCCGTTAAACTAAAGACAGCCACAATATGCTCTCCGTTGTTGGCTGCAGGATGGTGTTGTGAGGGCACATTCACGGATGACAGCTATAAACTTTGTACGCTGAGATACAATGAGGGAATAAAAATAGAAAAGGAACTTGTAGACATACCGCAGAAATGTAACCGAACCGACAAAAGTGTTGTGCAGGCTATGTTGCAAGCAGATTTCTATGGAGCACCAATACAGATAATAGTCGATACCGGTGCGTCAACCAATGTCATGAGTGCAAATTTTTACAAGTACTTGAGTCAAAATAATGGAATACCAGTATTGCCAGTGAAGAATTGTCGTGTAACAGGTGCAATAGGTGCGCAATCTCATATCATAAAGCACCAGGTGCAAGTCGAGTTTACGGTAGTAAATGAAGCAATGAAAAGCTCGCCCCCAGTAGTTAAGGGATTAGGTGTTGCTTGCATCCTGGGGATGGAATTTTTACGCCAGAGGGACGCAAAAATCGACCTCTTGTGCGGGGAAGTATGCCTTATGAATGAGGGTAGACGTGTAATTTTGCCATTGTTGAGGACACGGGAAGTGCATGGTAAATATTGCCGGAGCTTTCAGTCTAGATTCGAAGGAATACAGGTAATGAATTTATATTCTGACTTACGTACAAGACAAGCATATCATAAAGAGTTTATTACTGAAGACAGAGAGGAAAAAAGGAAACTGAAAGCCATAAAAGTCAGGGAGTCCGAACATTTGAACGAAGCACAACTAAACGAATTTACTCAGCTACTTACAGATTATGAGAATGTGTTTTCGGAAAAATCCGATGTTATCGAGGGCTACCTACGCCTTTAACATCGAAGTGGTACCTCACGATACTTTCTGTCACGTAAACTACACCATCCCGTGGTCAAAGAAGGAGGCAGTTACGAAGGAAATAAGAAAAACGCTTGATTGGGGGATAATTGAACCATCTCCATCCCCGTACAGCAGTCCGCTCGTGGCAGTAGCGAAAGCAGACGGCAGTATACTTCTCGTGCTTGATACGCGCGCTATTAACAAAATAATTGTACCTGCCAGAACGCGACCAGAAAACCTGGATGAACAGATACAGAAGTTTTATGGAGTTAAGTATCTGACCTCTGTCGATACGCGTTCGTCGTATTGGCAAATCCTACTACCTTAATCATCAAGAAAGTACACTGCCTTTGTGTTTGCTGGCAGAAGTTACCAATTTAAAGTTTTACCATTTGGATTAAATGTTAGTGCAGGTGTCTTCATTGCAGCTCTCGTTACAGTATCAGGACCAGATTTGTGGGACCGAGTAACGTTGTATGTCGATGACTTATTAATAGCTACTCCCGATTGGGAAAGCCACATGGACACGCTGAGATTCGTACTAAAAAGATTTTCTGGGGTGGGCGTAACCGCAAACCCCGCAAAATCCAAATTTGGCAGGGAGAGAACAAAATTTCGTGGTCATGTAATATCACCTACTGGCATTGTGGCCGATCCGAAGAAAATGGCAGCAATTGAGTACTTCCCCCTCCTAGAACGGAGAAGCAGTTAAAGGCATTTCTGGGTCTAGAGTCATTTTTCATACCTGACCAGCTTTTAAATGATAATAATGAAATAATATCTCCTTTTCTTTTGTACATGACTATATTCATAACCAACTGTATATTATATTGCTATGCAAATAACTTCATCTCTATTACTGTGAGTGCAACAAACATTGTTAAGTACCAAGACCGAAAGATACAATGTGACATATGTAGACTGCGTAGGAAAACATCTGCGTGTGGACACTGTGCACGTGAAATAGGAATTATTTATGTCAAAAAACACGATCATTTTTTATGACATAAACAGTTCGGGGGGCCATATAGCGTCCCAGTGAAATAATACGAAAAGACTTTAAAAAAAGTATTTATAAAGAAGAGACATTTAAAAATTGAATAATATACATTGTTCTCATGTACCCGTATTATAATAATTTGTCTGTGTAAGTTTCGAGGGCAAAGAAATATAAGAAAATGATCTAAAGAGGCGATAAGATACACTCTTTTGTTAATTTTTTAGTCATCTTCACTTCTTCTCTTGTCTTGGTTGCGTGTAGACGGACATCCTGCGAGTGCTGGCAAATGTAAGCATATTTGTACTATTAAGCATGTAATATAATGATTTAATATTATTGTTCACTTTTAATTTGTAAGAGGTGATCCCGATTTCATGTCCGCCTTCCTCTGAATTAACCTGCATTCAAGTAATTTATAGTTCAACAATCGCAGCGGCCGATGCATCCAACGACGCCATTACGTGGCGGTATTAACTTATAAAATTTAGCGGAAGCGAAAAAACTCGCCCGCTATTAACATAATATACATTTTTCTCCACAGACGCCCGACGTTTCAGAAAATACGTAGCTTTAAGATTCTAATTTTCAGTACCACAGCCGAGAGCCAGAGCCAGGACACCGACTACAATGCCATGGTTAACGGAGGTAAGAAAAAATCCTCTCGCGCGTGAGTGGGCCGCAATTTTAGCTAATAACTAAAGATTTTTTGCTTTAAAGTGAGCTGACTAGCCGAGGAAATTAATATGAAAAGTTTATTCCTTTGTTCAACTTATATGTTCATGCTTTAAGATTCAGCGAGTCTAACATCCATTAACGTAACAAATAATTTAACATTAATTTTGGTAAAAAGGAGAGCTTCACAAATCATTTAATTGTAAATCAAAATAAAATGTAATATCATTTTTATTAAGGCCCACCACGTAAGAAGGCAACAATCAAGGTTACAAACAAGTAATAAATTAAATTACGACGGCCGACGAACGCGAGAAAAGTTTCCAAGATCGATATCTTCTTTAGGATGAATAGATCTAAGAAACCACCCCTGGTGTTTAAGAATCGTCATTCCACCAGAGAAGCATTTTGTGGACGTGCAAAGCAATAGAACCTTTAACTGGGGTGCCTGACTGGTGTCGTCTCTCCAGGAAACGATTGTCGCAACGAGCGGATCGTGGTCCAGCAGCAGTCTCTTGTACCTGTGGCCTCGCGCGATCCTCATCTCATTAAGTTCAGTGGTGGTCATGGCGATCCCTTTGTTACAATGTCATGTCTGCTTTGGGTCTGACGTACCTCACGCAGTACACATGCAAGATCCGACTACACTTGAAGAAATTAATTAAAAAAAAAAGATTTAGCCTAGACGGTCACTTTCAGCATGTTGAAAAAAATCAAGCGTTTGCGTAATCTGCCTGATTTCGAATGGATGTAATTGAGATGTTATTAATTTGTATATCAAACCGTCTCGAATTTTCATATTAAATGTAACTAATTAGGATATTAAAGTGGCGTGGAACGAAAAAAGATAAAGCACATGGCTTTGACTCTTTTCAAATGCGACACAGCTCAACTGCAAGTCAACGTCTTGCAAGAAATGACTGCCTGGCGCAATTGGAACGCTTTTTGCAGTCCGCAAGCGGTGGTTGTATTCTTGTGATAGGGCGTACTGGTTGAAAATGCTAACTATGCAAAGTGAATGTTTCGCAATTCATGAAGGTCTGTCTGAAGAGTTTCATTGGTCTTTTGTGAAAAACAGCCAGTGTAAGACTTCCGACTTCCTTGAAGTGGCACTTTTTATTATCTTCATGAACCGTACAGAATATGGCAGATGGAATTATTGTTCATCTGACAGTGAAGAAAGCTGGATATATCACTAACCATAGATAGTTGCCCAACGAATGAAAGTAGCAAGTAACAGTTTGTCTATAAAGGTGTGTGTGTATGGGGGGGGGGAGCCTTGGTGTGTATCAAAAATTATTAACAAGCTGTTGAAAACCGCATAATTTTTCTCTTAGTACTGTTGATTTTACAATCCCTGGTAAATTTATTCTCTTTCAATTATTATTGTTATTTCAGTGACTTTATACAATATACGACCTATAAATATACGACGAAATGAAGAATTTTGTAGAAAACAATTATCAGAATTATGGAGCAATAGTGAGACTTGTACTACAGTATCCGTAATAGTTAAATGACGCTGGAAGAACCAGTAGAACGAAGAATATTAGAGACAAAACAACACTAGAGTACGATAAATATATGATAACAGTTGCTGAATGCAAAAATTCCTAGATACGGAAAGACTAGCACAGGTTTGTAAAAGATGGCCAACTGGACAGCATCAAATTATTCGTATGATGGTCCTGAAATTCTGCGTTTCAGAGATAGAAAAATGGGAAGGCTACAAGCTGCTAGGCAGCTTTCTCGATAGTTCTTGCACTTGTCAGCTTTCGTAGTCTTCAGAATCGTATGGAAGATATCTTTCCGGATGTCAGATAGTATACTGCCGAGTCACACATTCCAAACATCAACGTGGATAGTCAGGTTAATGCTGCGTCCCCCCAACATTATAGGGTTTCTGATGGAATGTTATAGAGCCCTTCTGCTTTATTTGATCTTAAGCCTTCCAAAGCTCTTTTACATTCCAACATTTGACCCCGTGTCTCTTCTATACCGACTTCTGTTTCTTAATCTATCACATCAGACGATTCTTCCCCCTATTAGAGGCCTTCAGTGTATTCTTTCGACGTATCCGCTCTCTCCTCTGTACTTAACAGTGGATTTTCTATTGGACTCTTAATGTAACCCCTATTGCCTTTAATTTCACAGAAGGATGTTTTCATTTTCCTTCACGCTGAATCACTCATTTCTTTTTCGCGATTTCGTCACGTTTTAGAAGGAGTCAGCCTTAGTTTCGCTGCACTTCCTATTTATTTCCTTTCTAAATTACTTGTATTCCCGCATACCTGAATGTCCCTGAAGATTTCTGTACTTCATTCTTTCATTAATCAACTGTAGTATTTCTTGTGTTACGGATGATTAATTCGCAGTTCCTTCTTTGTACGTATGTTTTTATTTCCGTAATAGATATCTTTAAATGAGAGCCTGCCCTTTTAGAGATATCGATTACTTTTCACCTGTACTGTCTCGTGAGCTACTCCTTACCAAAGTATCTTTAGCCTTAGAGAACTTCAAACGTATCTTTTCATTTGTTACTACGTCTATATCCCACTTCTTTCCACACTTAGTCATCCTGACCAATCTCTGAAACGTCAGCCTAATATTTGTCACTACTACGTTTGATTTGAATGTATATCTATCCCGATTTGAGAATCTCTGTCCGGCCATTATGTGATCCAACTACAATCTTCCGACATCTCTCGGCCATTTCCAAATGTAACTCCTCCTCTTGTGATTCTTGAACAGAGCATTCACTGATAGCAACAGAAATGTATTAGAGTGGTCAATTAGTATTTCTCCTATCTCACGCTAATACCAATTTTGCCTAGAACAGCATATGGAAGCATGTGCAACAGAATTAGAATTTCACAAAAAATCCTTCATAATATTAAGTGTATATCGAGCACCTGCAGGTAACTTTAATCTGTTTGTAAACCATCTTGAAGCTGTACTGGCCCATTTAACAACCAAAAACAAAGAAATAGTGGTTGCTGGTGATTTCAATGTAGATTTCCTTAAAGACTCTCCCAGTAAGAACTTATTTGAGTTAGTAACACAATCATTCAACTTAATTCCCATTGTAAAGTTCCCCACTAAGGTAGCCACTTGCTCACAAACAGCCATTGATAATATCTTTATAGAAAAGTCCAATGAACAAAATTATATTACAAAACCAATACTCAATGGCCTCTCACACCATGACATGCAGTTCCTTCTGTTAAATGTTAATACTGAACAGGATATAAAATCTGTTAAATCCGAGCTCAAGAGGGTAATCAATAAGTCAAAAATTGATTATTTTAGGACACTTCTCAGAGACATTCACTGGAATGATGTTTACAGTGCTCATGGCATGAATGAAAAATATAACACTTTTGCTAATAAAGTGCTTACCTTATTCGAACACCGTTTTCCCCCAAAACCTACCAAGGTTAGAGGAAAGTCTACAAAAATGCCATGGATTACTCGAGGAATAGGGGTATCTTGTAAAACAAAAAGAAAACTGTATCTGTCAATCCGAAACAGTTCCGATGTTGATGCTATAAACATTACAAGAAATACTGCAAAATATTGAAGACTGTAATACAGATGTCAAATCAAATATATTACAAGGAAAAGATAGTCACATCAGACAACAAAATAAAGACAATATGGGATACAGTGAAGGAGGAGACCGGTAGAACCAGACATGAAGAGGAACAAATAGCATTAAGAATAATTAATACATTGGTGACAGATGTGTATACAGTTGCAGAGCTTTTTAATAAACATTTTATAACTGTTACTGAAAAGATGGGGTTGTCAGGTTTGGTAGATGCTGCTATGGAATACCTCAGACCAGAAATTTCAAGCAACTTCCATAATATGAATTTGACCCTCACTACCCCAACAGAAATAATCTCCATCATAAAATCTTTAAAATCAAAAACATCTAGTGGGTATGATGAAATATCAACGAAGTTAATTATAGCATGTGATTCTGAGCTAAGTAAAGTATTAAGCTATCTGTGTAACCAGTCATTTATCAGTGGAATATTTCCTGAATGGCTGAAATATGCTGAAGTTAAGCCACTGTTTAAGAAGGGAGATAAAGAAATAGCATCAAATTTCCGTCCAATTTCACTGTTTCCAGCATTCTCAAAAATTTTCGAAAAAGTAATGTACGGATGGCTTTATAACCGTCTTATCTCAAATAACATACTGTCAAAGTCACAGTTTGGATTTCTAAAAGGTTCTGGTATTGAGAAGACTATCTACACTTACAGTGAAAATGTGCTTAATTCATTAGACAAAAAATAGCAGGCAACCGGTATATTTTGTGATCTGACTGTGTAAATCACAATATCCTTTTAAGTAAGAGTATTATAGTGCAACAGGAAATGCTGCAAAATGGTTCAAATCTTATATCTCTGGCAGGAAACAAAAGGTGTTATTAGGAAAGAGATATGTATCAAGCTATCAGGCATCATCCAACTGGGAACTAATTACGTGAGGGCTCCCACAAGGTTCCATTTTGGGGCCCTTACTTTTTCTTGTGTATATCAATGACCTTTCATCAGTAACAGTACCAGATGCCAAGTTCGTTTTGTTTGCCGATGATACAAACATTGCAATAAACAGCAAATCAAGCGTAGTCTTAGAAAGATCAGCTAATAAAATATTTGTGGACATTAATCACTTGCTCCTAACCAATTCTTTGTCACTAAACTTTGAAAAGACACACTACATGCAGTTCAGAACTTGTAAGGGGTGTCCCATGAGTATATGTCTAAAATACGATGACAAGAAGATAGAAGAAGTGGACAGTGTTAAATTCTTGGGATTACAGCTTGATAATAAATTCAACTGGGAGGAGCACACCACAGAACTGCTGAAGCGTCTTAACAAATCTCTGTTTGCAACGCGAATTATGTCAGACATAGGGGAAATAAAATTGAAAAAGCTGGCATACTATGCTTACTTTCATTCCATAATGTCATATGGGATAATTTTTCGGGGTAATTCATCAAGCCAAGCTAAAGTTTTGTGCGCACAAAAACGTGCAGTAAGAGTTATATGCGGTGTGAACTCAAGAACATCCTGCAGAAGCCTGTTTAGGGAACTAGGGATACTAACTACTGCTTCCCAATATATTTATTCCTTTATGAAATTTGTGATTAAAAATATATCACTTTTTCAAACCAACAGTTTAATTCATGGAATCAATACTAGAAATAAGAATAATCTTCACAAGGATTTAAAGTCACTTTGTCTTGTACAAAAAGGTGTGCATTATTCAGGAACACACATTTTCAATAACTTGCCAGCAGCCATAAAAAGCTTAACAACCAATGAAATTCAGTTTATGAGAAGCCTGCAGGATTTATTGGTGGCCAGCTCCTTCTACTCCATCAATGAATTTTTCAGTAAAACCAACTGATTTGTATATATATATATATATACAATATAACTTCTGCGCAATTTCAGTGCAGTATTTTGTGTGTGTGTGTGTGTGTGTGTGTGTGTGTGTGCGTGTGTGTGTGTGTGTGTGTGTGTGTGTATGTAATCTAACTTCTGCACCATTTCAATGTAGTAATGTGTTCATTGTAAATAAGTATTATAGTATTTGTATTACGTGTTTATTACCTTATAAATAAATAAAAAACTTTTTTATTTTAAATTCAGTGCATTAGTATTTGTAAAATAACTTTCTTAAATCATCTATCTTGCTATGGCCATTCCATCGTCGATGGGCTCCTGACATCCCCACGTGCCGCTCTGAGAGTTGGCTGGGCGGCATGGATGGGTCGGCTGGTACAGGGTGGGATGAGAAGAGGCATTCTGACTCTCCTACATCTCTCAATGTCTGACCGTGGTTGTGGTCCACTTCCGGGAGGTACGGGTGTTGTGCGTCAGATGTATCTGGAGATTGTAAGTGACTGTGATGAGTAAGCACAAAGAACAGTTTTTGGTTTTATTGGTTTTATCTTTACAGATTTTGTCCATTGTCTGTAGACATATAAGTTATATGACGGTTCTGACACTATTAAATAAATAAATATAGTTCAGTGACTGCTGTTGTTGTTTATGATGATGTGATCGAAGGCAGAGGTTGAATTCGGTTTCTCGCTCGTAGCCTGTTCATCCCTAATAACTCTAAGGTGACACTAGAGCTCGTCATCCCAAACCGACGGGTGGACTGACATTAAAGTTTATGTGCTGTCACTCGATCACACATTGCAGAGAGTCTTGGAGCTGAATGGACAACATTACAGAAATGAACGAGCATTGCGTTAGTATCTCTCCTCCTCTTGCTGCCTGTCCCAACGACGAAAATTTCATCTACCACCGGGATTTGAAGCAATTACTTCCGAGTAAGCATTAGATGAAAGTAGCGACATATGATAGGAGACAAGCTGTGGATGGGGAAATTAACGATCTTCTTTCTGGTCACAGTGACAGATGAGTTTACACTCCACTGCATTTTCATAGGTAAGCCAGCTGCAATATGTCAGGGAGTCAATGGCATACATATTTCACAACGTCTTTTTTTAACGGAGAGAATTATATGTATTAACTATAGGGACTTCCTCTCTACTTTACCTGACAACAAGGGGAGTTTCATTGTGTTGACCCTTTTCCGGATATTTAGGTTGCAGGTGTTACCGTGTTGCAGGGTGGAAGGATGATGAAGATTTATTTAAGTATTAGCCACCCTAATATTTCTGCTCTGAATCATTACATTTCCTAATTTTTGTTATAATTCCTTACAAGTTTTAATACATAAAAGATTATGCCATTGTATCATTGGTGTATTTGCTCTATCTGAGACAGTGTCTACGAAAACCAATAACCATTACTTTCATATACCAGACTGATGTGTTAGTATGACGATAAATGGCCTCACTGTTGAGAATCATAAAATATCTCACCGTTTTCATGTGGCGTGGCGAATTCCGAAAACCATGAAGGAATGCGCTGTGCAATATTATTAAAAGTCCCGTTTGCACGAGAAACAGTATTACTGTACGCTAGTGTGTTCAAAATGTTCAAATGTATGTGAAATCTTATGGGACTCAACTGCTAAGGTCATCAGTCCCTCAGCTTACACACTACTTAACCTAAATTATCCCAAGGACAAACACACAAACCCATGCAAGAGCGAGGTCTCGAAACTCCACCGGGACCAGCCGCACAGTCCATGACTATGCTAGAGTGTGTTACGTATGTAAATCAAATGAAAATTATTTATAACGGAAGTAATAGTTTTTAGCCACGTTTCGTATGCGACACGGCCTGAGATTCCACCTTGTGGCAGGAATGTTGATATTTATACAAAGGTCAGCACTTTATCATCAGGTGAGGTTGTGCACTGCAGTCAATAAGAGCGGTTTCTGCATCAAACACGAGTGGCCACAGAATGCCGTGTGGTCGGTCATCTGCAGCAAAAGGCCGTCGCTGACGTTCGCCCCACATGGCTGGTCTCAGCCGAGAGCCAGGCAGCCGACCGTTGTTCGCCTGGGCAGCGAAAAATACGGCGCGCTTGGACGCATTCCAGGCGCAGGGAAAAGCAGAGCGTTAATGGAGGGGCGCTCACAAGGTCTAATGCTGCTGCGTTATTTTAAACCTCGCCATACGTAATTTTCCTCCAGCTGCGCTTTCTAGCTCCATGTAACTCCATTATGTTTATGCAATTTTATTAAGTACACTGAGGTTTATGCTGAAGCAGGCGAACTGCTGAAATAAAGTTCTCAGATTTCATATTTGTTTTAGAAATCTGTAAGCACTTTCATATTAATATGACTTTGGCTTAAACAGTTACATAAATATCGTCCGGTCTACCGTGAATGATACGACGTTTAACGTTAAATTTGACCTTTATGAAAACAGACGACAGGTTTCGTGGTGGATACAGATGTTGACCACGTTTCCGCAAGAGAGAGATATCTACCACCGAAAAAGAGGAGGTAGATTGTTTTACAGCCACCAAGTCGATCTATAAATGACATATCAAAAAAACATTTAATCTGTTTCTAGTAATTAATCTTCTGACAAGTTTTCTCCCGTGTCAATCTTTTCATCTCAGAGTAACACTTGCAACCTTTGTCGTTGTTGTCCAAATATTCCATTCCTCACAGATACTGTGGAAAACTTCCTCATTCCTTACGTTATCACTCTACCTAATTTTTCGACATTATTCTGTAGCAACACATCTCAAATGTTTACATTCTCTTCTCTTCCGGTCTTCCCAGACTCTGCGCCTCACTCAAAAAAAAAAAAAAAAAAAAAAAATTGTGCTCCAAGAGTACATTCTCAGAAACTTCTTCCTATGTTTGAACGTAGCAGACTTCTCTGCAGAAATGCCTTTTTCGCCAGTGGTAGTCTGCTTATTCGACTTACTCTCAATCCACATTCAGTATTCATTAGCATGTTACTCTCCTTAACTTTCTCTGACGATAGCAGTTCATCAGTGAATCTTATTCTTGATACTTTTTTACCTTGAATTATTATTGCACTCTTGAATCTTTATTTTATTTCTATTATTGCTTTTTCGATGTATAGATGAAAGAGTATGGACGGAAGACTACAGCTGTCTTACAGCCTTTTTAATGTCAGCACCATCCTCTTGGTCTCTGTATGTCCATTCTTCTTGTATCATGTCGTCAGATAAGTCCTCCCCTTCGTAGAGGCCCTCAATGTACACTTTCCTCCTATCCACTCCCTCCTCTGCATTACACTTTCCTCCTACCCACTCCCTCCTCTGCATTTAACAGTAGAATTCCCATTTCACTCTTAAGGTTATAGCCCTTGATTTTAATAGCACTGGTTGTTGTTTTGACTTTTCTTTTTGCTGCGAAAGTCATATGAACATACTTTCTTGTTCAATTTCTTCGCATTTTACTTGTAGCCATTTCGCTGTAGCTTACCCACACTTATTTATGCCATTTCTAAATGACTTTTATTTCTGTATTCTTGTATTTCCAATATCAGTTTTGTATTTATTTCTTTCGCCGATCAGATGATTTATTTATTCCGTTATCCATAGTTTCTTCGCAGTTACTTCCCTTGGATCTACGTTTTTCTCTCGAACTTCTATGGTTGCTCTTTTCAGAGATGTCCATTCCTCTTCAACTGAACTGTCTGTTGTTCTATAATCTACCGCAATATCTACAGCCTCGGTGAATTTCAAGAGAGTTTTTTCATTCCTTAGTATTTCTTTATCCCACTGCTTAAAACATCGATTCCTTCTAGTCAGTCTCTTAAGCTTCAACCTATTCCTCATCATTATCAGATTGTGATATGAGTCTACATCTGGCCCTAGGTACTTCTTACAATCCAACATCTGATTTTACAATCTCTGCCAGATGACAATGTAGTCTAGCTAAAACCTCCATCTAGCTCCCTGCATTTTTCCAATGGCCGAATGAGAATAACTTCTCACGACGGATATCTTCAGCGGCCATTGCTGGTAATTTTTATGAGAATTTTAAGCAGAGTCGAGTTTCGAACTCTGGACTGAAGACGTTTTTGTTACCACACAAAAACGCTACCTTTAGACCATGGGGCACTTTTCGCTTTTAACCTGTCTACAAACATTTAGTCTTCCAAAATCGCGAGAAATTCATGGAACCGAGTCATGGGAAGATCTGATTCCGTAGAACTGGTTTTCTCCTGGAAGATGACATTAACCTTTGTTTCACCCTGATACTTTTAACTGTTTACATGCTAGTTTGATATTTTTCAAGTTCGTTCTGACAAACTGTGACGTTAATATCTTATTCCAGTGGCGACGCCACAAGAGCACTGTTCTGCCTCATTGGATGGCTTTATGAGATTCTTGGAGTGATGCTTCTAGAAGCGTCAATCACTATTACACTTCTTCTTACGTTTATCTCACAAAAAGGACATGAAAGTAACATTAGAGAGATTAGGGAAGCTTAAAAAAAGAACTGTTTTTACCCCGACTGGAAGGTAGGGAGCAAGTGACAGTCTGTAGCGATACAAGTATTTTATCACATCAAGGATGCTCATATGATATAGAGAAAATATGTGCCAAGCTTCTTGGTTGCTTGTTGTTAGGGATTTGGCAAAGAGGCTGCTTCTTGGCAG
Source organism: Schistocerca americana (assembly GCF_021461395.2). NCBI lineage: Eukaryota > Metazoa > Arthropoda > Insecta > Orthoptera > Acrididae > Schistocerca > Schistocerca americana. The sequence continues at coordinate 715,277,917 of NC_060121.1, read as the reverse complement.
ACGACCGGAGAGCGGGCCTCTTGAGTTCAGAGTCGGTGGAAAAGACGCAGTTTCATGCAAAATGACCTTACCACGAAGTTAAAAACACAGAAATTCTTCTGATGTTCCTGCGAGAGTAGCATGCCTACGGCACCAGTCGGCTAGGTAGTTTGGGAGGAGCCAGCAGAAGAGGTTCTGTGACACCAAACAGCTTCTAATGCTGAACAGGAGCTCACCTCTAGATGGGCAGTGTTATAGTGTGTTTATATTGCCGCCTTGCTACTCACTGCTCGTCGGCAGTGCCCGTCAATGATGAATCACACCCACTGCGTCTTACCTGTCCATTCAACCTACGCCATCGCTGCTCACCTCACTGCTCGCTATGCTCCTTGCCCAGAGATGTTATCAATATGGTACGTCCTGAAATTCGAGCCGTGATTGGCTGCTTCAAGGTCACTGCAGAAGTGCTCGATATGTGAACGGAGAACTGTAATTACTCCCAGTGGACAGTGAGCAGCGAGGCCGCAGCGTCGATGGAACAACGCTACTGGCTAGCAGCGAAGCGCGACGTGCCAGCGTCGAGCAGTGAAGTTCCAGCAGTGAGGATGCAGCATAAACGTACGCTTAGAGACGAGACGTGTTGTGTGAGAATATCCATGAAGTTTGAGCATCTGCGTCAGTGAACCACTGAAGTCACTGCCGCTACATTAAACGACACTGCAGCGTGAAAGGAGATCGTCTGTGTCGTGAAAAACCCTGCCACCATTGTTCCTCTGACTATTCCCAAGTTCAACCGAATCCTTGGCTTCCTTCATTTTCTGTGCATTGAAAGTTAGTAACTGTATAAGCAGCTATTACAAAGATTCTTGTGAAACAACTTTGTTTTCAGGGCAGCTGCCACTTTGAAAGTAAGCCTTGTGCAATAAAAACTGCAAACAGTATTCATACGTTCACAAATTCTTTTGCAAATTTGGAGAATATCCTACATTTGTGATGGTGCCCCCCACTCGTCTCGCATTTCTGGAATTGACGTCAGGAGCAAATTGATGTTCCTTATTCCTGATAACTGTTTAGTTTAATATGGGCGGTTATCATTGATTAACACTTATATGGCGAGCGTATTTTATTCAACTACTAGTGACCCAATCGAGCTTTTCACACAAAGCACTAAGTATCGATATCCTGATAATTTGTCTGGCGTAGTGATAATTTTGTTTACAACCCAAAGCAATGAGTTATTATTAAAATTCGGAGTACGATGTTAGGTTACTGAATATCATCTCTATCAGATTTGAGCGGTACTTTCCAGGAAAGATCTCAAGAAGCACGGATCTATTCCATAATGGTGTTCAGGGTGGCTTCTCAAGTCACTGATAGGAGCTACAGGGTACGACACTGACCATTCAACCAGACACCAGTGATAGTACGAGCAACAGCGACTTACGGGCTGCCTAACTCTAATGCCAGTGCAGCGTGCTCTGGCTGATGGACGACAACTGAGTTCAGAAAATGCAGCCACTTTCCAACCACCTCACTCAGGGCCCAGTCCGGCGTGAGCTACATTTTATGTTTGACCATTTCTGACATTCACCAAATTAACATTGCTACTAAGCACCCTCTGCTATACAAAATCGCTGTGACATCCCGACTATTACAAAACACTTGTACAGAACACTGCCACACAACGTTGGTACAAAGCATCGTCTGTTACGCAACATTGTTACGGAGTACCCTCTGCTACGCACAAATGGTAGCTCCGCCACCTCACAACATGTTATGAAACATCGTTCACCACGCAAAAATGAAAAAGCACTCTCTGCCACACAACATTGGTACGAAGGGCAGTAGGCAACGAAACTTCGCAACAAAGCCCCCTCTGCACGCAAAATCAGTGGATATATCCTGTGGCCACGCGACACTGTTAAGGGCCACTCTCTGTCCCACAACATCGGTATAAACACTCTCTGCCACACATAATCGATGTGGAGCACCCTCCACCACGCAGTATCGTATTGAAGCACCCTCTGTCACGAAGCATCGTTCCTGAGCACTTTCTATCATACAATGTTAATAAGAAGGACACACTGGCATGTAACGTTCGTGACAAGGACCCTCTGCAGTGTTATGTCACTAAGAAACATTATCACCCAGCAGCATTTATATGAATTACCAACGCTGGTAAAAGGCACCTTCTGTTATGTATTATCGGTATTAATCACTCGCTGCCACGTAACATCGGTAGTAAGCACTTCTGCCATGCAACACTGGCACAAAACATTCTCTGCCACAAACACTAGGTATTTAGCACACTTTGCCTCGCAATACGAAACATAGCAGCCTAGGTCATATCGTCACCCAATTTCGTTATGAAGCGCCCTCTGCCAAGCTTAATCGGACACTCCCTCTACCATCTAAAATTGGTACAAAACTCTCTCTGCCATGCAAGGTTGGTACGGATCACCCTCTGCCACACAAAGTGATTCCAGGCACCCTGTGCAATACAACATCGCATACACCGTCTGCGACACAAAAGTGGTAAGGTGTTCCTTCTGCCACAAACGGTGAAGGTGGAGTGTTGTAAAGGAATCTTTTACGTACTTCTCTTCCAAAGAACTTTTGATGGACTGTTGAACAGCATTAAAAGCAAATGGAAGGATCGAGTGTCAATCGTCTGAAAGTTGTGGTTTCTCTGGTGTGCCCACTGAAAATTTGTGAAAGTAATTCAAAATTTTGATCCTAAACGTAACTAAACTGTGCTCCGGGGCTGAATGTGCAAGCATGTAAGGTACCTACCACTGTAAAATCGAACGGTTCATCTGACAGTAATATCGTTGTAGTCCTACACGTAAGATAAAATTTACCACAATGTTGCATCTTCATTTAAGTAGAAGACGTCGTCTCTGGAAATCAGATGAATCTTATTCAGACACACTGTACAAGTATGTCCTTCTAATAAAGCTACTTCACACTTATTCTAAATTGTAAAATATGTCGGAACTGAATCTCACAAACGGTTTGTGTTAGATGGTCAAATGGCATACCCTCGAGTGTAATGTTCAAAGTCGATTTCGACTGATTTCTGCTGAGGAGGAAATTAATGCAAAACGTATTCAAGTACAAGTATTGTAGTCACCAAAGGCTACGCGGGATGGGATAGGTTCGAAACTGACGACGTGCAAGGAAAGTTTTAACCTTCTATGGAGGATATCAACAAAGTTTTAGCGCTTCCAATAGATTTTCGTTTAGATATAGCGAGAAGCATTTTCGCATTGTTGCCGCACATCGCAGATTTGCAACGCCTCAATTACTGTTATAAGAAGTAACAGCTTGCTGTGACAATTTATGGATACAGTTGAGTAACTGCTTGCTGGGAGTTGTCTGTAGTGTGACCATATTAGTTTCAGCTACTGATATTTATCGTTAGTGTTCTTCAAAAGCATAAGTTATGAACTTTTAAAAAATAGTGTACAAAATGTTAATTCTTAGATAAATCTGAATAGCAAATCCAGTGTGCAGCGGTTCGGCTACTTTGTTTCTTCTTTTGTTTGTCCTCGGTGTCGACGTACTGGCGCGCGGGGTAGCCGCGCGGTCTGAGGGCGCCTTGCATGGTCCGAGAGGCTCGCCCCGTCGGAGGTTCGCGTCCTCCCTCGGGCATGTGTGTGTGTGTGTGTGTGTGTGTGTGTGTGTGTGTGTGTGTGTGTGTGTGTGTCTGTGCCTGTCTGTGTGTATGTGTGTGTGTGTGTGTGTGTGTGTGTGTGTGTGTGTGTGTGTGTAGTGTCCTTACTGTAAGTTAGTTTTAGATTAAGTATTGCGTGGGCTTAGGGACCGATGACCTTAGTTAGCAGTTTGGTCCCATAAGACCTTACCACAAATTTCCATTTTTCTTTTTGTCGACGTACTAGCTGAAAAGAAAGGGGGTGGATTTGCAGTACTGTCTACTGTAAATGTTGTATCCAACAGCTACATTTCACAGTCTTTACTTTCACTGTTCACAACACCACAATTTAAACACAGTTATATGGCCACTGCGCTATTCTTTACTTTTCAATAAGTCTCATTAATAGTTTTCAGGCGAATATCCACATACCGCTACAATAGTTTACCGTTGAACATCTGTGAACTGTGAAAAACCTGTCCACAAAGTTCGAAAGCCGTGAAGAATACAAAGGTACTTATGAAAACAGTCCCACAGTCACTATCATTGTTTTTACACATGGCCTAATTGTGTAACACTTACGAGCCGTGCTGGCCACAGCTTATGCGTTGGTTTAAACCTTGGATGTTACTCTACGTTTGGTTTCTCGATGTTATTGCGGTTATACCGTGGTTCTTCCCCTTTCTACGTGTGGCAGCAGCGGTGTATATCGATATTCGCGTCTTCTACTATCTTTGGTGTGGTGCAGATAGTTTCTGGCTATCCAGTGTGCAGCAGTCGGTCGGTTGGTTTGAATCAACCAGGAAATGTCTGCGCGGCGCTTTGGGCCGGGCCCGCTGGCTTTCTCTACGCAGTGTCGGAGTGTGTGGGAGCTGTTCCGATTGCTACGGGGCTCGTGGCTCACCGACCCAGGACATCAAAGTTGAGTGGTGATTTAATTACCGAAGCCAGTCTGTTCACATTGTGCCGTTGGTTTTCATGGTTGGCTGTTGGGGGTATTCGGGTGAGCAACACCGAGTGTTCGAGCTGGCGAAAGTTTAGGCCAATACAGTGGAGTTTAACTGTATTGTGGTTATTTGAAGTCCAAGTGCACCAGTGAAATTTTCTGCCTTGTGGCCATTAGCATTCCACTTACCTATCCTGGCTGCTGACGAAAAATTCAGTCAGTGTCCTTTCCTCACCGTGTCGCCGCAGTCCAACACGTGTGTGTAGTTTTGAAAGCTTATGCACATTTGGTTGTGCGCGGCTACACCTTTTCCGTTTTGGCTTGAGAGTTCCTTGTGTAGTGGTCACGTGGAAAGCAAGTTATCTGGCAGTGGGTCTGTTGACTGTCTCTTGGTTGGGCTCGTGGCGGATTGGATATAGTTGAGGCGACTAACTGTCTCCCCTAGGTGAACGTTAGTATTTCAAGTGCAGACCGGCCCTCAGAAACTTCTGAGCGCCACTGGCTGTACTGCCTTTTCTTATTGGTGTTTGACTGTGTATTTTAATGCTTAATAGACGATGGTTTGAATCTGTATGCTTTTACTTGGTTTCAAAATAATGGGCCGTCTGCCGTTTTAAAATTGAATATTCCCTACATGTCAAGTCTTGCATTGTTTTGGCCTTCAGCCTCACATAAAATATTTTTTTGCATGAAGCTTTGGGCCTTCTGCCTTTTGAAAAGTCATTGTAGTTGTGTTTTTCAATCACAGGCCTTCAGCCCTCTTAAAATTAAAATTCCTTACTTACTAAGTCTTGGACTGTTTGGGCCTCCAGCCTCATTTAAAATATCTTTTTCCTGCTTAAACCTTTGAGCCTTCTACCTTTTGAAAGTATATTTTAGTTGTGTTTTTCAATCATGGGCCTTCAGCTGTCTTAAAATTTAAATTCCTTACTTGTTAAATCTTAAATTGTTCGGGCCTTCAACCTCATTTAAAGAAAAAAATTAAGGATAAGACGTTGGGCTTTCTGCCTTGTAAAAATTTATTTTAGTTGGGTTTTGAATCATGGGCCTTACAGGTAAAATTTAAATGTAAAATTCCCTATTGTTATGTCTTAGATTGTTCGGGCCTTCAGCCTCTTTCTTAAGGATAAAACTTCGAGCCATCTGCCTTTGAAAATTTATTGTAGTTGTGTTCTTAAATATTGAGCCTTCAGCCGGTTTAAATTTAAAATTCCTTACTTGTCAAGTCTTAGATTATTTGGACCTTCAGCCTCATTTAAAAAATATTATTTAAGGCTATATCCTAGCGCTCTCTGCCTTTTGAAAATTTGTTGTAGTTGTGTTGTAAATAATGGGCTTTCAGCCGTTTTAAAAATTGAAGAGGTTGTGCCCTTAGGCCATAAGATTGTGTGACATATTAAGCGATAGTTAAGCTCGGAAATTTCCTCTGTAATTTTTGGGCAACTAAATAAAGTTATATGTGTTCGAGTGTAACTGACAGCTGCTCATTTTTGGCCCCTTTACACAATTCCAACTACCTTTTCTTTCCTGAAGATTTAACCAGGCTTTTCAACTTATTTCACTGTTACGTTGAAGCATTGCTGTTGTTCTAACCAACACAGGTTTCTCGTCTGAAGCACAACCATGGATTGACTGTCTCATGACCTAAATTCGGGCCCTTACATATCCTCACAATAATGGCGGCCGAAACAACACAGTTCAAAGTCAAATTTACAGAAATTACAATTATAGCTTAACTCATTAAATTAACTGAATACATGGAAAAATTCGTTCCTTTCAACAGTTTCTTCTAATACAAGGATTAGGCCGAATTATTTGTCTAAATCGTGAAATTAACAAATATCGTAATGCAAACAATACTTTGGACAAAACTGTTAATTACTTTGGAATTAAGAGCCAGATTTGCTATCGTGTTTTCGAATAGGTCCAAATAGAACCTTTAAGAATACTCTTTGCTGTTTTTCCAAATATTTTTACTTAGTACACAGGTCCTACCATAATATCGATTCACTCTGAAGCGATACATGTCTCTCTAAAATGAGATTAAATATTTTCCTCTCCCACCAGTTTCAGGGATGTAAAGTCACAAAACGGACACTTGTGTAATAACATAACTAAACTATCAACTACTTGCGTGCGTTATATTTTCCACTGCTCTAACGCCATTCGTAAAATAAAGAAAAGAATTTCTTACTACATTTAAAATGACGGAGTATAGAAATATAACTTGTATCATATTAAAAAAAAATTCGTGCTGATTCCAAAACTAGTCTTAGATTTTACTAGACTACAATATTTTAGAAGTTATGGAGAATTTAATATTATCTCTCGATTTCATATCTTGGTGATATAATTCGGCTGATACGCTTAGTTTAGTTATACGTGTAAAACATTGCCTTCCATACCACGCACATGTTGAGTAAATGTTCCTTTTAAAAACAGACGTTATATTCCACAACCTGTTCCACCATTTGTAGTTGACACAATTATGGAAGTAGTCAAACGAATGGGTCCCCCATCAAATCTATTATCGTATTAGCCTGTTATTATGCCTGAGCCCTTCTTTGTAATACACTGCAGCGCCAGAGAAGCGGGTACAGGAACGCGTATTCAAGCACAGTGATATGTAAACATGCAGAATACGTCGCTGCTGTCGGCAACGCCTTTATAAGACAACAAGTGTCTGGCGCAGTTGTTAGATCGGTTACTGCTGCTATAATGGCAGGTTATCAAGATTAAATGAGTTTGAACGTATTGTTACAGTCGGCGAGCGAGCGATGGGACACAGTATCTCCGAGGTAGCGATGAAGTTCGGATTTTCCCGTACGACCATGTCACAAGAGTACAGTGAATATCAGGAATCCGGTAAAAAATAAAATCTCCGACATCGCTGCGGCCGGAAAAAGATCCTGCAAGAACGGGACCAACGACGGCTGAAGATAATTGTCCAACGTGACAGAAATGCAACCCTTCAGCAAATTGCAGCAGATTTCAATGCTTGGTCATCAATAAGTGTCAGCGTGCAAACCATTGAACAAAACATCATCGATATTGGCCGTCGGAGCCAAAGGCCTACTCGTGTACCCTTGATGACTGCATGACACCAAGTTTTATACCTCGTATGGCTCCATCAACACCGACATTGGACTGCTGATGACTGGAAACTTGGTATCTGGTCGGACGTGTCTCGTTTCAAATTGCATCGAGAGGATGGAAGTCTACGGGTATGCAGACAACCTCATGAATCCATGGGCCCTGCATGTCAGCAGGGGACTGTTCAAGCTGGTGGAGGCTCTGTAATGGTGTGGAGCGTATGCAGTTGGAGTGATATATGACCCTTAATTGCGACGGAGTTGGACAATTCTAGTAGCACACGACCAGAATTGCTACAGAGTGGCTCCAGGAACACTCTTCTGAGATTACACACCTCCGCTGGACACCAAACTCCACAGATATGAACATCATTGAGCATAACTGGAATGCCTTGTAACGTGCTGTTCAGAAGAGATCTCCACCCCCTCATTAATTTACGGTTTCATGGACAACCCCACAGGATTCATGGTGTCAATTCCAACACTACTTCAAACATTAGTCGAGTCTGTGCCACGTCGTGTTGCGGCACTTCTCCGTGCTCGGTGGGGGCCTACAACATATTAGGCTGGTATACCAATTTCTTTGGCTTTTCAGTGTAGATCATATTGTTTATTAAAATAATATGGGTTCAACATTCGAAATATGAATTTCTTACTGGTATCTTACCCTAAGATTTAGAAGTACTGTGGGTAAGTTTGGAATTAGCGAGCAATCATCGGTTTTGTGTTGTTGTTATAACTATGTACTATATATGAGAAAAATGGAATTCATATGATACAGAAACAGAGTGTCTTTTGTTTGGTGATACGATCGACTGTGCTTCGATAATCGATCATGAAACTATGTCAGAAATTTCACAATTAATGAGGACTGTTCATTTGAAAATAAAGAAATCTTATGTATTTTCACAAAGCAGAAAATTACTTTTATAATTATTCATATGACACCGTTAATTAATCTGCGCCGTTAAATTACCACTGTAACTAATGGATAAGGCTACAAAATATTTTATATGAACATGATTAATATGTATTATCTTCTAAAATACATTTGTTGTGTACTTTAAGTAATATAAACGCAAAACTCTCGATTATTTGTCTGTATTAGTTAATAATTCTGACGGTAGAGCGCTATAAATAGAAGACAGAATCAATAAAAAATGAAAAAGATATCCCTCACACTTGAACAGGAAGTATACCAGAAGAGGAAGACAAATGTTGATGGTGTTAGGATAGCAACCAGCCACAAATTTACTTTCAGTTCCTTTATTCAAAGGCTACCGTTACCGGTTTCCAATCGTCGTGATTCATCCTCAGACGGTTTACATGCTTTCTTTATGACATGTGGTATGTTTTTTACAGATTAATTGTCCTAAAATATAAATATAAATAATACGTAATTACAAACATGCCACAGACAGATGGTTGCGTTATAGATTTTCGTTGCCTGTGACGTACGTGAAACGTCGGTTTCGAGTGTTTGTTTTCATAAAATTCGTCCAACAGACGTGAATACATTCCTACTGCATTCTTATTGTTGCACCCGTAAATTGTTCTCACTGGACACTTAAGATTTTTCACTGACATGATTTTCACCACACACCACATGTTTTGATACATACAAAGAGCTTGCAAACATGTGAGTATCACAGATGCTCTGATACATCGTAACATTTGTCAATGATGTGTGTCACGTTTGATTTTGTATGTTCCTGGTTTACGGTAGGGACTCTTGGAGGCATTTACATTATGGATTACTTTTTGTTGTAATTTATTATTTGTGAAAAAGCTGATTGTGATATTTTTCTTCTTTTTTAATAAGTTATATATATATATATATATATATATATATATATATATATATATATGTTTTATATATAGTTATATATATATAAGTTTTATATATATATATAATAAGTAATAATATTTGTGGAAAAGATGATTGTGATATTTTTCTTCTTTTTTAATAAGTTATATATATATATATATATATATATATATATATATATATATATATATATAACTTTGTAATTATTTTAGCAATATCAACTAAAAAAAATTCAATGTCTCTGTACTAGTATAAAAGGCATTACAGTTATGTAAATGAATATATGATCCTTTCCAAACATAGGACATCATCGCCAAATGTTACGATATATCATAGCATCTGTGATACTCATATGTTTGTAAGCTCTTTGTATGTATCAAAACATGTGGTGTGTGGTGAAAATTTTCACGGTGAAAAATCTTAAGTGTTCAGTGAGAACAATTTACGTGTGCAACAAGAAGAATGCAGTGGGAATGCATTTACATCTTTTGGACGAATTTTATGAAAACAAACACTTGGAACCGATGTTTCACGTACGTCACAGACAACGAAAATCTATAACGCAACCATCTGTGTGTGGCGTATTTATAATTATGTATTATTTATATTTATATTTTAGGGCAATTAATCTGTAAAAAAATACACCACATGTCATAAAGAAAGCATGTAAACCGTCTGAGGATGAATCACAACGATTGGAAACCGGTAACGGTAGCCTTTGAATAGAGGAACTGTAAGTAAATTTGTGGCTGGTTGCTGTCGTAACACCATCAACATTTGTCTTCATACAACAGCCACGGTCTCCATCATGTCATCATATGACAAAATTGCATACCAGAAGAGGCTTCATCAGATCTGACCGAAAGGTTAAAGAAGCCGTTTGAAGACAAAGTAAATGTTGGCAACAACTTCCTCCGTGACTAAAGCACACGAATAGCTTATTCTTTGTGAGAAGAAGAATGGGAAAGTGCCATTATTGTGAGTACCACTCAGAAACTTTTCAGAGCAAATACGTGATGCTGGATACAATCTCTGAGACGCGCAGACGTCTCTGCAAGAATGCTTCTGTAAATGGAGGACAGTATCCCCCTTCCCCAGGGAGCTTCTTACGCAAGAGAGGCTGCACGATGGAGTGAAAGCTGCTACATCAAAGGAACCGGAATATTATCCTCACCCAAAATACTGCCTGCGGTTGGCGAAAATTTCCGCAGCCTGGTGTGTGCTTGTTCCTTGCTTCTTGTTATCAATGGTGCTGAGTACACACGTCCCATAGAATACATAGATTAGTGTCAAAACTATGCTCGGAATGTAACCTTCCCTCCATCGACTATAGCGCGAAGATTTCACCAGCACTTTATAATAACAACAGAATGTATATCGTGAAAATCATTACATTGCACAACGAATATTACGGCAGTATAATCTCACTCCAAGTCATTACAATTCTCTATTTTTATTCATGTGTTATAGTTTGTCCAGTTTCATTGTGTGCCTGAGGAATAACTAAATAAGAATAGTTAATTTTTCAGTCTATAAAATGTCCCTCGCTACGTAATTATAGCTTTACTGTACGGCGGTGTTTTATTTAGCGCCTGCAATGCAGCAAACTTCATGCATCATTTTAAAGGTTTTGTTTACTACGATTTGTCGAGCAGAGACTTAATTCACTGTCTGGAAGTTCATTTGTTCCCTTTTTAGTAAGACAGAGGCGACACGAAAGTGAAAAAGTTCACGTTCATGAGCTCAAAGCACACTTATAGTATTAACCCAGTCTGACACATACACATCACGTATATACGCCACACGTATTCCGAAAGACACGTATTCCGAAAGACGAAAATCGAACCTCGAAAGCATTTTACATTATCATTTTTACATATGAAGGTCTTACGCGGAGCCTGCCCGAGTGGCCGAGCGGTTCTAGGCGCTACAGTCTGGAACCGCGCGACCGCTACGGTCGCAGGTTCGAATCCTGCCTTGGGCATGGATGTGTGTGATGTCTTAGGTTAGTTAGGTTTAAGTAGTTCTACGTTCTAGCGGACTGATGAGCTTAGAAGTTAAGTCTCATGGTGCTCAGAGCCATTTGAGCCAATCTTACGCGGGTTTGCTAGCGAATTAAATATGGCGCCTGCAAAACAGGTGTTCCAGTTCCTGCCTTAGTCATCATAATCGATAGTATTCTTCAATTAAATATTAGACAGTTTCACACTCAGTCTAATATATCTGCTTTACCTTCGCTGCACAATAAGTTACCAGGTCAATATTAGTTGGACTTTTGAAAACAAGTCCTAACAATCAATGTACGGTACAAAAATCGTATTGCTTTACATGGGACGATTTTCCAGAATTAATTTTCGAATATTGTTATGACGAACCAGAAATGATAATGAAATCGGTTTTTGGGAGCCCCCATGTAACCATACACTGCTCAGCCAGAATACCATGTCCAACGACCTACAATCGATATAAACTCTTCCAGACGATAGCAGCATAACCTGGTGAGGCATGACTGCTAGTTGCACACATGGACGATGCATTTTATGTCAGTGAAAGAGCGGTCTGTGTGTAGAATGGGGAAGGCGATCAATTTATCTGAGTTTTACCGAGGGCAGATGATGATTACTCGGAGGTCCGGCACGAGAATTTCGGAAAATTCATGACTAGTCGGATGTTCGAAGAGTGCCGTGGTGTGTGACTTCAACACGTGGTGAAACCAAGATGAAACCAGGTCCAGACGTCGCGGGGTTGGCGGCCACACCTCATTACAGACGTCGGACAAATGCTGGACAGATGTCGGACGTTGCAGGCTGGGAAGACTGGTCAAGCAGGACCGGCGGCTCATTCTGGCAGAACTGACATCGGACTGTAATGCTGGCCAGAGTACGAGCGTGTCCGAACACACGGTGCACCGAACACTCGTAACGACCGGCCGCCGCATCTGACGGCCCGTGCGTGTGCCAGTGTTAACACCACGACGTCGGCAGCTACGGATGAAATGGACATGTGGCCTTAGGGCACTGGACGTTGGCGCTGAGGCGAATCTGATGAAAACCCGATACCTTCTTCATCATGCTGATCAGTGGGCGCGAGACTGTCGCCTTCCAGAGTAGCAGGTCTTTGACACGTGTGCTGCGGTACGGAGGTAAGCTAGCGGTGGCCTCATTATGCTCTGGGGAACATTCACGTGAGCATTTATGGGAGCAGTGGAGCTAGTGAAACTCATAATGGCAGCCAAGGAGTATCGTACATTCATTGTAGACTATGTAAACCCCTTCACGACGATCATGTTTCCCGACGGCTGTGGCATTTTTCAACAAGATAATACGCTACGTCAGAATACCAGGAGCGTGATGGAGTTGTTAGAGGAACACACTGGCGAGTTACATATGATGTTTTGACCCCAAAACTGGTCAGATCTCAGCCCGATCGAACACATCTGGAATATGACTGAGAACGTATTGTCGGAGCTCATCGACCTCCTCCCCCAAATTTACGGGAATTAGGTGAATTGTGTGTGCAGATATGGTGTCAACTTTCTCCAGGGACCTATCAATGTCTTATTGGTTCCGTGCTACGACGCGTCGCTGTGTACATACCGGTCACTAGGTAGGTTGTCATAATATTCTGCCTCATCACTGTTGTAGCAATCACGATACTACAACAAACTTTTTGTTAGACAAGGCTTGTCACCTAAAACTTGCACCGCAGATATTGCGGAAATGGAAAGTGCTATTGATCTGCGGTTTTCACAGAATGCATTGGTAGTCAGTGGCACGTACAGCTAGCCAATAAAGAAATCGGAATAATACTTAGAAATTGTAATTTTTGTACAAGCACAAAATTTTTTGAATGCAAAAATGCCTATTGAAATTAATAAACTAAAAGTAGGGTAAATTAGAACGTCAATGATTTTTGTTTCAGGATTCTAGCGCGAGTCGTTTACGAGACCCGTATTTTGAGATGTTTCCACAACGACATTTGTGCTATTCAACCAACGTAGTTATTAGGTACTATGTTGTTATGTTTGCTTACAATGTAGCTGTGTGTTCCTTCAGTGCACTGACTTGCTGTTCAGTTCGTGTGTAACATTACAAGTAGTAGGTCGAGAGTGGATGATAGGATTTACCAATGGAGAAAAAGCCGACATGCTCGTAGTGTATGGTGAGTGTAGGATGAATGCAGTTCGTTCTTGAACTGCATGTGATGCAATATATAGACGTCATCCATCTCGGCAATTATTTATCAGCCTCTAGAGCTACGGGCAGGTGGCAGTGTAACACCTAGACAACGTAACAAAAGGAAAGAGGTAACGACGGAAGATGGGAAATTAATGTTCTTGTGCTGTTGCAGTTGATACGCCCGGTAGCTCCCTCACAATCCCACGAGGAAGTGGCATGAGTCAGACAAGTGTCCTATGTATTCTCAATCGGTATAGGGTTCATTCCTATCACATCTCTGTCCATCAAGAGCTGCATAAAAACGATTACGAGAATCAGGAGCTGCATGAAAACGAATATGAGAATCGTGTTAATTTCTGTAGATCGGCATTAAGACAGGATACTCAATGGTTTATCATTTATCTCGTTTAGTGATGATGCCACCTTTACCAATCACGGCCAGGTAAACCGCAGAAACATGAATTTTTTGCCTGTTGGCAATCCCGGTTGGCTTCGTCAGCTGGAACGTTAGAATCGAAAAGTGCAAATGTGTGCTGTGGGATGGTGAAACATCATCTTAATAGGCCCGTATTTCATAGACGGAACACTAAACGGGCTTAAGTATCGCAGCCTCGTAAGAGACCGTATTCCACGGATGCTAGAAGCCGTTCTTCTGCAGACTAGGAGGGATGATTCAAATGGCTCTGAGCACCATGGGACTTAATTTCTGTGGTCATCAGTCCCCTAGAACTTAGAACTACTTAAACCTAACTAACCTAAGGACATCATACACATCCATGCCCGAGGCAGGATTCGAACCTGCGACCGTAACAGTCGCGCGGTTCCGGACTGAGCGCCTTAACCGCGAGACCACCGCGGCCGGCAGACTAGGAGGGAACTGTAGCGCCAACGTGATCGCTGTTCCATGGATGCCAAAAGACGTTCCTCTGCAGACTATGCGGAAACTGTGGTACCAACATGATGGCTGTCCAACCCATAGTGCACGAACTATTGCAGCATGTCTTCACGAACTGTTTCCAAATAGTTGGACTGGACGCAGAGGACCTGTATCTTGGCCGGCTCGTACTCCGGATTTGACGCCTGTAGACTTTTTTCCTGCGGTTAAAGCTGAAAGACGTCTTCTACATAAACATACCAACTGCACCCGATGGTGTTCGAACGTCGCCGCTGAAATGCTAGCACGTGTTGCAGCAGTCATTCCATACCAGACTGGAAGCATATTTTGCCGCTGCCGGTGGTCATTTTGAACACAAACTGTGATGGTTGACTGTGTGGTTACTGGTCAGGGTCCTCACAACTAGCGTATACACTTGAAGTGTTCTTTAGTCTCTGTCGCTGTTGGAACTATTCAAAATCGATATCTCGTAAGCGACTCGCACTAGAATCCTACAACAAACAACACTGGCATTCTGATTTATTCTACTTTTATATCATTAATGCCAACAGGCATAATTCCATTAAAAAAGTGTACCTTTCCAAAAAATACACTATTACAGTTTGTTGGTTGGCTAACAATAAAAGCCTCCGACTGACAATCGCTACTGTGAAAACCGGAAATCAAGAGCGCTTTCCATTTCTGAAATATTTGCGGTGTACTGTGACAGTAGCACTCCAACAGGCCAGAAAGCAATACTGTTGAATAATAATTCGTATGAGTGCGAATATTATGGTTTATAATGATGAATAACATAGTGTTTACAATAGGTACCGTATGGAGCGCCATGAAAGTCGACAATAACCCTCTATGGACAGAATTATGATGTAATACAAACAAAAAACACTAAATGCTATATTTGTATTACTTAGGGGTCACTTTAAACATATTTTGATTATAAATCCAAAAAGTCATGTTTAAACAATATATATTTTTAACACTACAAATTTGTTATGGTAGGCTTTTAGGGTTACAGGCAATTAAATGTTGGAGAGGAATACAAACATATATACTTTTCTTACAATTGAAAATATTTATGAATTTAAAACGTTTGACTTGTATACTTCTCATTCCCTATGAAAGTCCAAAATAAAGTTTTTTTTTCTCCTGATAGACAAATGAACACCACATTTCTGGCACACGATTGATGGATTTCCTTTGCAGTTTGGCTTTTAATATCTACCTCTCTTGTCAGACATAACTGGCCAATGTCCAACATTGTCCTGACAAACAACCCTTTGGGGGATTGGCTTAGATGCATGTCCTACGTTCTTCTTCTTTAGATATTCGACATCAATACTTGAAGAAGGTATACCCCTCTTTCTCTCACTCAGGTCCTTGTTCATTTTGCACAACGCTTCAGCTATTTCAGCCTTGAACTGACAAAGCTTCCTTTGTTTATTTTTGTTTACACCCAAACGAATCACAGTCTCTTCTGTACAGCAACCATGCATTCCCTATCACCATATCAAGGAAGCGAAAAAATAAATGCTGGTAGTACTTTTTTGATCTGATGTTTATCCGGTATAGTGCAGTCAGTGGGTCTAAAAGATCTACTCCTCCCATAAATTGGTTGTAAATAAGAATTATTGACGTGCAGTCGACTTCAATCTTTGGTTTGGCCTTTTTATCCCATCGTTTCACCTTACTTATTGGTTCTGCAGCAGAAAAAGTAGAGGCAAGTACTGCAGATCTGTTGTCAAACCATTTGAAAACTCTCACACACTGTCCATCAATATCTGCCTGTCGTTCATCGTATGCACCTCTCCCCTTTTTTTTCAAATCTTTATCAGTTGTCAACACACATCCATGTAATCTATTGGCTCTAACTGTGCCCAGACAAAAAATCTTCATGTTTGCAACCTCTGTAAGTAGTGGTATTGTCATAAACCAATTGTCAAAATGTAACAAATGGTTTCTTTGTTGTGGAATAACCTTACAAAGACGCATAACAACATTGGCGTTAGCCCCTAAATCTTCCATTCCTTCCAGTGGATCACGTTTCCCACAATACACTTGGAAATGGACAATTCTTTGTTGTAACATAAAATATATATTTTATAACCCCACTTGTGAGGCTTTTTTGGCATATATTGTTTCAAACTAGCCATTTCTTTGAACGGTACCATCTGCTCATTGACACATAGCATCCCATCAGTAGGTAGTTTGTTGAATTTTTCGAGCGAATGACTTATCAATGGCCTTATCTTGGAAAGTTTGTCTTTACAAGTACGTTCTGAATCAGTCATTCTGGTGTTGTCATTGAAATGGAGATTGGATTCTATGTCTTCCCACCGGTCTTGACTCATCACGTCCGATGCGCAAGAGACGCCAAATAAGCTGGACCAATAAATTCGTGTACGTGGTACAGTGACAAGCGACACATGAAACACTGTTCCGATAAATTGTTCCAGTTCACTGACACAGTTGGAGAGCTTTACTTGGATTGTTCTGAACAGAATACAAGTTTGTTGTTGCGTTATATGTTCCAATAGTTGACGGTCAAAGAGGTGTCTGAAATAATCCACTGGTTTCTTGATTGTAGTAGATTCGGGGATGGAGCCTAGCCATCATGTTATATCGCGAGGACTATTGTCTTTGCTAATGTTTCTCCAAACTGGTCTTCGCTTATTGGATACACATGATGACGAAGGAGCCGAAATGTTATCTGCGTCAGGAACATTGCTAACATCCTCATCACTGATGCCTGGAAGTTACAAATATAATACAGAGTTTAGTGTCCTAAAGCTGTACATATTGCTACAGTGCAACCAAGTGATAAAAGCAAAGACCATACCACTTTGAGAACTGCTGATCACAGATTCCCTATTTGTTGGCACATAATCCTCCTTATCGCTAAAGGAGGCACTCAGACAACTGTCCTCACTCGCCCGTATCTCGTGGTCGTGCGGTAGCGTTCTCGCTTCCCACGCCCGGGTTCCCGGGTTCGATTCCCGGCGGGGTCAGGGATTTTCTCTGTCTCGTGATGGCTGGGTGTTGTGTGATGCCCTTAGGTTAGTTAGGCTTAAGTAGTTCTATGTTCTAGGGGACTGATGACCATAGATGTTAAGTCCCATAGTGCTCAGAGCCATTTGAACTATTTCTGTCCTCACTCTCTTCACCAGCTACATGCGCCACAACACTATTCTTCTTCCCATAAAATGCTGCAGGATTCATTTTCTAGAAAGAACAACAGTTTCCGTGCAAGTGCACGAGTTGACATATTTCTAACATTTGAACAAAAGCTCTCATATTCTGGCAGTAATTGTTATGGTAATTGCTTTTCATCCAGATATGCCTCAAAGTAATCTCTATCACACAATATTTACATATAGTTGGTAACTTACATTTTTCAACACAAATTGTAATAAATATAGACAGCTGAAATGCACACTACCACGCTTCACTCAACTCCCAAGATGCAACTGTTGACGTAGCTGAAAATGTTTCCTAAGCGCGGCGCCACTTCCAATACTTGTAGTCTGAAGCGCTACGAATATGCTACGCTCGTCACCTGCGAGAAAAAGCTTCGCACTGTGCAGATACAGCAATATATTTTAAGCGTTACAAATTTGTCGAGGTCGTCCATAGAGCGATAACTAAAAGGTAACACCACATTTGACTTCCATTAATTCCCCAAGGACCTTGAGAGGTTCAAAAAATGGCTCTGAACCCTATGGGACTCAACTGCTGAGGTCATAAGTCCCTTATAACTTAGAACTACTTAAACCTGACTAACCTAAGGACATCACACACATCCATCCCCGGGGCAGGATTCGAACCTGCGACCATAGCGGTCGCGCGGTTCCGGTCTGTAGCGGCTAGAACTGCTCGGCCACTCCGGCCGGCCCTTGAGAGGTATTAAATGATATATTGCAAGACAGTTAACTTAAGATTCTCGCATGGCCAACAGATAATTACTGACGAATGTCGTTTTATTTAAAAAATGGTTAATAAACAGCAGAGACCAGACTTATTACAGAAAGACGTAAATCTACTCAACAACATGTAGTTTTGTTCACTAAACGTCCATTCGAATCAGTGAATATGGAACCCAGGAAACTTGAATGGAATGCAATAACTACACTGTGTAACGTAGTAAATAAGACACGAAAAACATAAGTGAAGAATGATCGACACAGACGAGATAATAAAACATGATAAGCAATAAAACTGTTTCCCACCACTGACGACCCTACATCAACAGTTGTTATTACATTTGAACGGTAAACGGCAAGAGCTATCAAGTGAAAGCAGTTATAATTCCGAAGGTCGAGTGAAGTGTTATAATGTGCAAAAGTGCTGTGTATCATTCAGAGTCGAATCACAGTAAGAGCACCTAACAACAGAAATACGTGCTTCTCATGCATGAAATACACTCCTGGAAATGGAAAAAAGAACACATTGACACCGGTGTGTCAGACCCACCATACTTGCTCCGGACACTGCGAGAGGGCTGTACAAGCAATGATCACACGCACGGCACAGCGGACACACCAGGAACCGCGGTGTTGGCCGTCGAATGGCGCTAGCTGCGCAGCATTTGTGCACCGCCGCCGTCAGTGTCAGCCAGTTTGCCGTGGCATACGGAGCTCCATCGCAGTCTTTAACACTGGTAGCATGCCGCGACAGCGTGGACGTGAACCGTATGTGCAGTTGACGGACTTTAAGCGAGGGCGTATAGTGGGCATGCGGGGGGCCGGGTGGACGTACCTCCGAATTGCTCAACACGTGGGGCGTGTGGTCTCCACAGTACATCGATGTTGTCGCCAGTGGTCGGCGGAAGGTGCACGTACCCGTCGACCTGGGACCGGACCGCAGTGACGCACGGATGCACGCCAAGACCGTAGGATCCTACGCAGTGCCGTAGGGGACTGCACCGCCACTTCCCAGCAAATTAGGGACACTGTTGCTCCTGGGGTATCGGCGTGGACCATTCGCAACCGTCTCCATGAAGCTGGGCTACGGTCCCGCACACCGTTAGGCCGTCTTCCGCTCACGCCCCAACATCGTGCAGCCCGCCTCCAGTGGTGTCGCGACAGGCGTGAATGGAGGGACGAATGGAGACGTGTCGTCTTCAGCGATGAGAGTCGCTTCTGCCTTGGTGCCAATGATGGTCGTATGCGTGTTTGGCGCCGTGCAGGTGAGCGCCACAATCAGGACTGCATACGACCGAGGCACACAGGGCCAACACCCGGCATCATGGTGTGGGGAGCGATCTCCTACACTGGCCGTACACCACTGGTGATCGTCGAGGGGACACTGAATAGTGCACGGTACATCCAAACCGTCATCGAACCCATCGTTCTACCATTCCTAGACCGGCAAGGGAACGTGCTGTTCCAACAGGACAATGCACGTCCGCATGTATCCCGTGCCACCCAACGTGCTCTAGAGGGTGTAAGTCAACTACCTTGGCCAGCAAGACCTCCGGATCTGTCCCCCATTGAGCATGTTTGGGACTGGATGAAGCGTCGTCTCACGCGGTCTGCACGTCCAGCACGAACGCTGGTCCAACTGAGGCGCCAGGTGGAAATGGCATGGCAAGCCGTTCCACAGGACTACATCCAGCATCTCTACGATCGTCTCCATGGGAGAATAGCAGCCTGCATTGCTGCGAAAGGTGGATATACACTGTACTAGTGCCGACATTGTGCATGCTCTGTAGCCTGTGTCTATGTGCCTGTGGTTCTGTCAGTGTGATCATGTGATGTATCTGACCCCAGGAATGTGTCAATAAAGTTTCCCCTTCCTGGGACAATGAATTCACGGTGTTCTTATTTCAATTTCCAGGAGTGTATGTGCTGGTATTATCTTTCTTTTAGCAGAATAAGCTGCAGTTATGCACATAGTCGTAAGAATTTCTTCATAAACTAGTTGTAACTTACATCACTGAATTAGTGAGATTGGGCTATTCTTACATTTATTTAACGATAATTTCTGTTTCTTGATAATTACTAATGCTTGGAACACAAAATATGTTAATTGTGTCATCCATTATATATAAAAATAAATTAAAACAAACGCTAGTCTTACTGCTGGCTTTCTCTTCGCTGTGTGCACTAGCGTAGTTTTATACTGTCAGACGGTTACAACCTTCACAGCAGTGAATGTCGCATCTGCGAATGTTTTAGATGCTTTAGAAACGAGCTCCGCCATTTATTGTGAAGGGATAGCCGCCACTGCAAGAGCAATGAACAGTTTATTACTAATTGGGGAGTACTAATCAAAATACAACTTACGTAGAGTTATATGAGCGCATGCAGACTTAACGTTTGTGCTCCAAGCAAAAAATGAAGGATAAGGTAACAAGAATTCCACTTCTATATTCTCTCTGTTTTTAAATAAAACCAGAATTTTATGTTCTCACCATTCAACAGAGGGCAAAAGTGAAAATAAGTGGTTTTATATCATTCTCTCGCCCATGATAAAAGGCGCCTTATTCTGTTAATCGTTTAAAAATGTTCACTAGCCTGGGACTCGAGGCAGTACGACAACCAGACAAAATAAAATATAAATTTGCCAAACAAGAAGGGAACTTTAATAGCGCGAACAAAGAAATTAAAAAATTTCGATCCGAGCAACTGATGTTAACCAAGGGACAAGTACGAAAAGTTGCTGAGTGAAAAGGGGTTTCATTTCGTGATTCGATTGCTTTCAACAAGCGTGCGAAAAATGGAGGAATAGAGATAAAATGTCTTTCGAAAGCTGTAGACCAATGGTTTCCTCTTAGCGTCTTTCAGAATGAAACCTATTATATCCTTAGCAGCAGCTCAAAGTGCTCTTCATGGTTTTCATACGTGAATATGTCAGTACACGAATTTGATACATGGCACAAAAGAATGTATGTAAGGTTTCCATTTCATTACAAACCCCATAACTGATGACGACAGGATTGGAAAGTATTATGTTCGGACTACATTGCCGTCAAAAAGTCGCAACACCATAATGTAGAGTATTTTAAATATTTTGTGGCTGTTAGCTCAGCAAGCGCGAATGGAATTATATAAAATGTAATAATCAGCCAACCGGCTGCACATATTAAAAAAAAAAAAACACATTCGCCAGGTTTCGATAGTTCTAAGACTCTCTTCATCTGATGAAGATAGTCTTAGAACTATGGAAAGTTGGTTAATGTGTTTTTTTTAATTGTGTGCCACCAGGTGGGTATTATTATTTTATATAATGTAGAGTAATGAACAGTGTAATGAAGAGTACTGAATAGTTTGGGTACCATACTGTATGTAAGTAACTAACATTGCAAGACCACAGGCTAATGTGAGTGGGAGTGGGATGTAAGCCATTGCGAATGTGGTATACAGCTACATTAATAACCGGTAAAACGACCAGAATGTCGATCGCAAGCTTCCAAACGTGCATGCGTTGTGTTGTACCAGCTGACGGATGTCAATTTGTGGGCTGGAATTCCATGCCCGTTGCACTTGGTCAGCCAATGCACGGGCGATTAACGCCGGTTGTGGAAGATGCTAGAGTTGTCGTCCGCTGATGTCCCATGTGTGCTCGATTGGAGAGAGGTCTGGCGAGGGAGCCGGCCAAAGCAAAATGTGGACCCTCTGTAGAGAATATTCGGTTACAACGGCGGTATATGGGCCATGTTAAAACACCCCCAGTAACGCTGTCCATCAGCGGCAGTACAACAGGACGATTCGCCAGACTGACCTCAAATTTGCTGTCAGGATGCCTAAGATAACCATGAGACTGCTCCTGCTGTCATACTAAATCACGCTCCAAACCGTACATAACATCAGGTGTAGGTCCAGGGTGTCTAGCAAGTAGACAGACAGATTTCAAGACGTCAACTGGCCACGTTCTAACCAACACACGGCCATCATCGGCACCGAGGCAGAAGCAGCTTCCATCAGAAAACACAACAGACCTCTAGGGCATATTCTCAAGCATCAAGGGATCACCAATTTGGTACTGGAGGGCTGCGTGTAGGGTAAAAATCGTAGAGGGAAACCAGGAGATGAATACACTAAACAGATTCAGAGGGATGTAGGTTGCAGTAGGTACAGGGAGATGAAGAAGCTTGCACAGGATAGAATAGCATGGAGAGCTGCATCAAACCAGTCTCTGGACTGAAGACCACAACAGCAACAGCAACTCTACCCTGCCCTCCAATGAGCTGTCGCTTGACACTTGTCCACGAAGTAACCGATCTGTAAAAGTACGTTGTGTCACTGTGGTACCAACTCCTGATCATATTGCTGCTGCAGATGCACTACGATGCCTCAGTCATACGCTGAACACGACGGTCTTCCATCTCGTAGTGCCACGTGGCCTTCTGGAGCCCGGTGTTCTTGTGACCGTACATTCCATTGAAGATGGCTGGCAGCGAATCATGTACAGCGCTACATTCCTGCTAAGCCTTCTGCACTCTTGCAAAAGGAACATTCAGCTTCTTGCAACATGATCTCGTTGAAACACACTTAGGTGTTGATAGCGGCGTCTTTGTCGCCTTAAAGGCATTCTTGATCAACATCCGCTCGCCACGTCCAATCTCAAAGACAATAACGCTCACGAGTATTACAGCGTGCATTTAAAGGAAGTTCGGTTTTAAGTCTTAGGCAACTGGCTCGAAATTCGAACAGGCTTTATCTCCGAGATATGGAGACACGCCTACAGCTATCATGTATCTCGCACGAGTCCTTCCTGCTGCTGCGAATTTCTTTCCGTCAGTGTATCACTTACGTAGATGACTTGTTCCCGTATCGATTAATATCGTACAGCATTCGAACGTCTTACAAATTTAGCAATTGATCAATAACGATATCACTCTGAGTTCGATGTAGCCAATGAATACGACCATAGAGAGAGAAGAAAACTTCCTCGCTCGATTTTGTTAGGTAACTGGAGAACGACTAAGAATAATATTAATTTTTTATCCGACATTTCTCCCAGTGTTCCTAAAGTAACAAACTGTGGCGTTTGTCGAAATGGAAGTAAGACTCGGCAGCCAAGCGACGAAGATGGTGGGCTGATAAGAGGGTGGACTCGTATTCGGGAGAACAGCGGTTCAAACCCCTGTTCGGGAGGCCATATCTGTGTTTCTCGTCATTTCCCGGATCCGTTTAAGATGAATATCGTTTAGAAAGGACAAAGACACAGCCGAACTCATTACACAAACCGAGAGAGTGCTCCATCACTAATGGCCTACTCGTTGACAGGCCGTTATATTCTGCTCTTGTTTATCTCATTTCACAGCCTGTTTGGTGCAACTGAAGTGCGGTAGGGTTTGGGCCTGGATCGGATTCAAGACCGACCATTCTGCTCATTTTTTATTCACTCACTTTCACATAAACAGGACCCTGCAACGCATGTCACCACTTCTCGACACAATATACATGACGTCCCACCTAGCTTTCTACGTGATATTATTCGGAAATGAAACAAAATGTGGAAATTGCAATTGTCAAGGATGTACCTACGTCAGGGGCTCACACAATGGGCAGTAATTAACAGTCCCTACAAGCAAAAAAATTACACTCAACACAAAGTCACATGTTTTAAAATGGCACATGTATGTATTTAGCAGGGATATGAGAATTAGAGATGGCATACTTAGTATCACTGATCTAGACGTTCTACCTTGTGCAGTACTTTGACTGCAAATAACACGAACGGGGCCACCGTATCTGCCGTAATGCGGGTTGCCTGCAATGTCCTGAACCAGCTGTAGGCGACCCGTGCCCTACGTTTTGTGGCAGTAGCTGTGGTGCAGGTGCCTTCCTTTAGATTCTAGGTATTTCAGGAGGTGTGAGGTTTATAAGAGTGAAAACAAGTCTTCCGCCACTAATTTAACCACTAGTTTTAAATTCTTTACAAAGAATATAAATGTGCCATTTACAAAAAACGTAACTATGTGTTGAAAGTAATGGTTATTTACATTTGTGGATTGTGTATTTCTGCCCATTGTGTCATGTAAATCCCTGGCCAATCACATTTTCCAGATTTTGTTCCATTTCAGAGATATACGAGGTGCCAGAATTTTGTAGAACACCCTGTATAATACAGTCAATTGGTGCTCAAAACTACTCCTTGCGGGGAAGGTGCTGAATCCGAATATGAGGCTGTTTAACTAAATTTCATGATGCAACACTGAAAAAAGGAAAAAAAAATAGAATCTCATTTTGGTGGCTGTTTGCTTATAATTCCACACGTATTACTTTCTCGAAAATAATGTCCCACATGTGAAATAAAAGTACGTAAAATTTCCTACCTGGAGAACCGTTGGGGCTCAAGCGCTAATTGAAAATTGGCGTAGGTCTCTGCCTCAACCAAAACCTACCTTCCCACCGCAGATATCCAGTTTTTTATTTAGGACTGTCATTTAGCGAATTGTTCTTGGCTTGAAGTTAAAAATTATGTAGAAGGGTTTCTTTTGTTATCTGCTTAGATAATTTCATATATAACAAAAGAATGCATATCCAGATTCACATTATATTTAAATTCCGTTCAAATATAATTCCTCTTAGCACGTCTTTTAATTTTATTCTCTCTCTCCCTTCTCCAGGGCGAGATTGGGAACATTTTTCCACATACGTGAGTTATCATCCTTTTCCCTCGCTCACTTTCACCCGTGTCAGTCTTCGTTACTAACTGTGAAACACAATATATACGCTCAAATCTTGCGCTTGGGTGTCCCAGGTACTCCTCTCACCTCGGAGCCCAAACCGACATAGCAGGAAGAAATTGTCGAAGCAGGAAACATGTTTCTTAT
Organism: Schistocerca americana; assembly: GCF_021461395.2. NCBI lineage: Eukaryota > Metazoa > Arthropoda > Insecta > Orthoptera > Acrididae > Schistocerca > Schistocerca americana. The sequence continues at coordinate 715,252,564 of NC_060121.1, read as the reverse complement.
GGCTCTGTAGCGCAAACAACATGTGATTAGCTCGAACGATTTGAGATGCAGGCAATACGTATCTTCAGCTCACAAAAGTAAAACCAACATTGCCTCTCTACCCTTTACCGAAGATGGTGCATGACGGTATTGACTGTGAGTTTTCTTTTGACTGCATCGGTGGTTATCTAGTTAAACCACACGAGATGAACAAGAAAGAGATCCGAAAGATTGGATATGGAAAAGAAAAAGGAGTTGTCTCGTGCCAACGACCACACTTTGAACCCCGCACGTCACTCCACACTCTGGCTATTTCTTGTAAACGTAAAACAGGCTGCCAGTGCAATTGTGGATGCCGGAAAACAGGCATTCGGCACATTGTGCGAATGCCTGTGTGAAATCGTCGAACAGTCGAAAAACACCACTCATAGATGAATGGCAGATCCAGGAAAGAGACTGATAAGAAACTTACGAAAGACTCCTACGCTATGCGTAACGTATGCCTAATTTCACAATTTTTTCGTATCCTTCATCTCTCTCTTTGAGGTATGATCACAAGTTGTTGTTTTCTCACTACCTACGTCATTTTCCAGGTGAACGAACCCCGAGACGCATGACAGAGCAAACCGAACGTGTGCCAGGATCCGTCACCTTCGACGAATCTCAACCAGGACCCTCTAATCAACAACATAAAATGCTTTTTCTCCATATAACGATATCATATATAATCATAAGATAATATGTAATATTTTTTTAAGCTTTATCGTTAGAATTTCAACTTTTTGGTAACACAATTTATGCATTTTGGGACAATTACCTTGATCATTATGAACACTTGAGAAAATTACCTGTATTTTCACATAAACGACAAAAATAAGATACTTTCGGAGACCTGGGACGAACACTGAGTAAAAAATAGATTAGAGTTTTCGAGTAAAAAGACATTTTTTTCTTTTTTGAGTCAGTGTAAATGTGCCACTTACGAAGTAGCACTTGTTGCCCAACGTTACTTGTAGAAAAGAAATCTTAATAGTGAAATCTGTTGGAACGTTTACGAAAGTTAATTTCGAATAGGAAAGTTATTTACGAAAATTTGACAGTTTCCAGGCTATAAGCAAAAAACCTCCAAAAATGATAATTTGCCTGCAAGGGGTGTATTCGTATGTCTCAACTGATAGCACGCTGAAGATTAAGAAGTGGGCTAGAGTTCTGCTCCTTCACACAGTTATGACTTATCGAAATGGTCACATTCGTAAGAGATGAATGATAAGGTAAGAGAGTTTTGGTTTTAGTTCCTGTTTCGTTTTTATTTAGAATTATTGTGTCATATATTTCACTGGTATATGGATTGTACAAAAACGTGGTACAAAGCTAAAATATATAGGCAAGAAGAAAACTGAGGTGTTTATAGAACCGGTAGGGGTTGAAATCATGGTGAAGTGTATGGTGACATGACAAAAAAATTATTCTCAATTTTGTAACTGGTTTGTGAAACGAGATTACAGTGACGTCGTGATTATAGTATTACCTCTTTGCATCCCTCGAGCCATACGCTGCTCACAAAAGTAATTAATTATTCTTGTCACTGTACCCGCAACAACCGGCCCGACGTCGCTTTATGGTTTCTCCGGAAATTTAATTTATCTCGGGAAGTTGCCCTTTCTCCAAACTTCAACGACGAAAAAAATCTCTCTTCCTCAGCCACACAGCACGGTATTACGGTGTCTCCTGCATTCTGTTTAAAACTTTTTTCTTGCACCCGTTTCGTCACAAGACATTATTCAAAGTCATTTCGTCCTTTAAGACGTACAAAGCCTCTACACATTTATATTAATGTCATGGATTTGCGTAATTAATGAATACGAAAACTGACAGGCCATCCACCAATTATAAAAGCTGGTCGTTCCATTTAATGTACGGGAAAGTGAGACGGTATTTGAACAGCTCTGCTGTATAGGTAGAAAAAAAAAATTATTTCGCTACTGAAACACCCATTAAGCTGAGCCATCATAAACAGCGATACCACATCGAAAATGACCAATATGTACTCCGGCTGGACCAGTGTGTCACTTAGCGTGCCGAAATGTTGATGAAAGAGCCCCATACGTTGCATTCATAGGGAGGCCCCTAAGCCTGTCCACTGAAACACAGAACATCTGGTTAATTTACGTAGACGATAGCTTAGTGTTGTTTAGCCACTGCGCCCTAAACCTACGATCACAAAAAATTGTTGCTCAAATTAAGGCAGTCGTTTGCTAATAGTAGATTTGTCTTTGTCAGGAAACCCCTTTCCGCTATTGTTAGCCAACTTTGCTTCTTACTTCCTCCTTGCTCCTTCCGTCATGGGTTATTCTCCCGCCTACGTAGCAGAATTCCTTAACTCTTACTTCGTGATCCCACTTCATCCACTTTATCATCAGTCTTCATGCTTAGTTTACCGCTGTTCTCATTTCTGCTACTTCTCATTACTTTCATCTTTCTTCGATCTGCTCTCAGTCCATAGTCTGTACTCACTGGACTATTCATTGCATTCACCAGATTCTGTAATCCTCCTTCACTTTCACTGAGGATAGAAACATCACAGCGAATCTTATTACTGATATTCTTTCACCTTGAAATTTAGTTCCATTCTTGAACCCTACTTTTATTTGCATTACTGCTTGTTCGATGTATTCATTGAACAGTTGGGGCGAAAGACTACATGAGTGTATTATACTCGTTTTAATACGATCACCTTGTTCTCGATCTATGTATAACCATTCTTCTGATCGATGGTCTGTGGGACCACGGCTGTTCAATTACCTAATACAATGAAACACCAGCAGCTGTCGTCTAGATGTTATTGTGTTATATGGCAATCAATTTCGGTGACTCAGTACACTATCTTCAAGCCTTAGCTGCTTCTGAGGGTGTGAATGATCGTTTACAGGACCCCTTTAGTGTCCAATATCCGTGAACTGACTTCTGTAGAATGCTATAGCAGCGACGCTCTGTCTGCAACATCTCTGCTACTGTATTCTATGGAATCTAGCTTGTAGATGTAAGCCGCTGGCGAAATCGTGTATATGATGGGAGTTCATCCTCTCAGCATCACCTATGGCCTGAACATGGTGTATTTCCATCAAAACTCGTTACCACAAAATCAAATAACATCTAAACGGCGGCTTAGTTGTTTCACTTTATTACGTCGTTCTCTGCCTTTCACTCTTACTGTTCCCTTTTGGCTCTTGTACATATTGTGTATCAGTCGTCTTTCGTTATAGCTTACCCGATTTTTCTCAGAATTTTGAACATCTTGCACCATTTGACAGTGCTGAAAGCTCTTTCCAGTTCGAAAAATCCGATGAACGTGTCTTGATTTTTCTTTTCTTTTCCGGCCGGCCAAATGTGCTTTGGAAGACTTAAGATCAAGTAAGGGAGAAGGTAAAAAATGTATTTCCTCAGAATTTTTAAAATCGTTGTGGAAGTGGCTACAAAACTACTAATGACATTGTTACATCGAAGGTACACGTCTGGCGAAATACCATCTGACATTTGGAAAACATAATCCACACAACTTCGAAGACTTCAAGAGCCGAAAGTGTGAGAATTATCGCATAATCAGCTTAACATCTCATGCATTCAATTTTTAACAAATAAAATATACAGAAACAGGGAAAAGAAAACGGGGCATGTTTTACATAGCGATCAGTTTGGCTATAGCAAAGGTAAAAGCACCAGGGAGCCCTTGTATGTACTCTCGCCGCCGGCCGGAGTGGCCGTGCGGTTCTGGGCGCTACAGTCTGGAACCGAGCGACCAGGTTCGAATCCTGCCTCGGGCATGGATGTGTGTGATGTCCTTAGGTTAGTTAGGTTTCATTAGTTCTAAGTTCTACGCGACTGATGACCTTAGAAGTTAAGTCGCTTAGTGCTCAGAGCCATTTGAACCATTGCACTCTCGCCACCTATCCACTCTCACCTCTACATTTAACAGTGGAATTCACTTTGCACTCTTGATTTTAAAAGCTTTAATTTTAATTTCACTGAAGATTGTTTTGACTTTCCTACCGCTGAGGTGATCCTTCTTACAATAATTTCCCTTTCGATTTCTTCCCATTTTCGATGCATTCGTGTCGCCTTCACTTCTATGCACATTCCTGAACTTCTCTGAACATTTTTGCACTTTCTTTCTTCGATCAACTTCAGTACACGGTTTCTTTGCACTCACTTTATTGCTACCTGTGTGTTTCTTTCCAGCTTCTGTGACTGCCCTTGATTGTGCTCTGCATTCCTCTTCAGCTGAACTTCCTACTGATACGTTCATTACCGCTGTTATATACCCTCAAAGAACTTCAAAAGTTTCTCCATATTCCTTTGTACTTCTGTATCCCTCTTTTTTGCGCATTGATTCTTCCTGGCTAGTCTCTTGAACTTCAGCCTACTCTTCATCACTACTACGAGGGGCGTTCAGAAAGTAAGCTCCGATCGGTCGCGAAATGGAAACGACTATGAAAATCCGATAAAGCTTTGCACAGATGTGTTGGGTAGTGTATCTAGTATAACCCCAGTTAGCATCACGTCGCTCTTCTCATTTCTGAGCTCGCAGTGAGTGCGTAAAGATGTCTAGAAAATAGTGTCTGCCGCCAAGTACGAGGGCCTGGTGAGAAATTTCGCCTGAAGCTATGCAGCTAACATTACATAACTGTCGTGCTGTTTCGTCTTCACGACAATTCTCAGCCGCATTCTGGAGGGGCAATGAAGATGCTCCTGCATCGTTTTCAAATGGAAATGTTAGATTACCCACAATACAGTCCGCAATTGTCTCCCCCTGAGTTTCATCTCTGGTCACATGAACCGCTGTCTTTGAAGACAACATTTTGACACAGACAACGAGGTGTAGGCCAGCGTGGAGAATTGGCGGAAAGCACTGGCGGCTGCCTTCTATGGTGAGGCTATTGAAAAGTTGGTACAACGCTATGACAAAAGTCTAAGTCAGAACGGCGACTACGTAGAGAAGTAGCTGAAAGGTGTAGCTAATTGTTACAAGTAAAACATTTCTGATGTTCACTGTGGTTTCAATTTGGCAATCAATCGGAGCTTACTTTCTGAACAGGCCTCGTATATTGTGATCTGAGTCTATATCTGCTCCTGGGTACGCCTTACAATCCAGTATCTGATTTCGGAATCTGTGCCTGAACATGTTGTAATCTAACTGAAATCTTCCAGTATCTCCAAGCCTTTTCCAAGTATACCTCCTCCTTTTTGAGCAGAGTATTCGCTATTACTTGCTGATATTTATTGCAGAACTCAATCGCTCTCCTCTCCCGCTCGTAGTTCCAAGCCCATATCGTCCTGTAAGCCTATCTGCTAATCCTTCCGCTGCAACTGCATTCCAGTCCCCCGAGACTATTAGATTTTCATCTCCCTTTCCATACTAAATTACTTGTTCAATATCCTCATATACTGTGTCTATCTCTACAACTTCCCCTTACGAAGTTGTCACGTATACCTAAACTATCGTTGTCAGTGATGATTTGTCGCCTATTCTAATAATAACAACCCTTTCAATAAACTGTTCACAGTAACTAACTCTCTACCCTTCCTTCCTATTCATAACGACTCCTACTCCCGTTATTCCATTTTCTGCTGCTCCTACCCTTCGCTCCTCTGACCAGAAACCCATATGGTCTTTCCATTTAAATTCACTGATCCCCTCAGTATTTACACTGAACCCTAGCACTTCCCCTTTTCAGATTTTCTAAGTTCGCTACCACATGCAGATTTCTGACATTCCACGCTCCGACTCTCACGACGTTTCGTTGATCGTTCAGTTTTTTTCTCGAAGACACGCTCTTAGTGTACATCACGTTTACATAAATTTTCAAGCCGTTTTACTAACAGATCATTTGGCAGAAAAAGATTCATCCCATTCCACACGATGAAGGTAGGTACTTAGAGTGAATTGTAAGTTACACATCAAAAGTAAATGCCTTGGCGCCAACTATAAGTTTTCGGTTCACGTGACTGCCGGTTGTCGTCCCCATGCCGCAGTTGTCTCGGTTATTTATTAACCGATATGCATCGATTTAATACAGCAACAAAAGGCATTTTGCGTTCTCCGTTTAAGCAACATTAATTCAGCTGCGACGGTGCGACGCGATTTTCATCGAGAGTATGGAATTGCACTGCCTACAGAGTACGGAACGTAAGAATCTCGTCTTTCACAGTTCGCCCCCAATACCGCATATTTGTGAAACACTTCTTTCAACAACTGTAAGGTGACACGTCGCATAGGAACTGGAGTGCTTCCGACGTCTCGAGACACGTTCACATTAGTATGAGACGAGTTTGAGTACAGTCTGGATGTTCATCGTCCGTTCGCGGGAGGGTAGATTGAAAACTTGTGGGAGATAAATACGGTGTAAGATATTCATACATGTCATACACGTTCCAGTCACATTAATGTGACCATCGTCTATGTTGGACCTCAACGTGCAATAACCACTCACAGACAGCGGGTGGCAGCACTAGCACTGATGGGTATACAAAAGCACGTTGGTAGGGGGTTGGGGGAGATGAAGGGGGGGGGGGGGAGGGGGGCGAATAACAGTGCTGCCGTTTTTCGTATCGCGGAAATGGGCGATCTACCTACCTTCAAAAGGCATGATCGGCTTTCGGGCCAAGACTGGAAGCATTTTCGGAAAGGCTAAGTTTGTGAACTGTTCACATGCCGCCATTGTTAAAGTATACCTTTCACGGCTAAATGACGGTACCCATAACCGGGGTCGAGGAACAGCGGGACGTAAGTGATACTGGTGAACGACGGCTACGGATATTTGTACGGATGAATAGTCATGCAAGTGATGAGCAACTGACCGCCAAAACCAACTAAGGGCCTACTAACAGTGTCACCTCAACGGCGCTTAAGCGAAAGTTGCTTTGTGTGGGCCTCCTCAGCCTGTGCATTCCTCACGAACCTGAGCCGTGGCGTTGCTGGCGCACCAGCGTATTTGTGAGTAGGCCTACCTCGCCTTCGCGCTCTTATCATAGCTTGCGGCGCGTACTATGGTAAGTTTTGGCTGCCTTATCCTTGCCGGAGGAGTTAACTGGAGACTCTCGCCAAGGACGGGAACAGTTGGCGTTCGATGTTACCTGAGGCCGGAGTGCGCTTGGGGTGGAGCGGGATCCGGCCACGTGTATGGGGCAGCTTGGTGGACAGCCCGTCCTGTCGCCTGTAAGGAGGCCTATTGCTGCCTTGGGTTGCGTGCTGCTGGTTCCGGACACGGCTGTCTACGGTCGTCCGCTGCCTTATTGCCGCCTGCTGTACCCGACGCAAGCCATATCGGACGTCCAGCGAAACGTTAAATTAGATTGTACTCAGGGCATGTGTGTAAAGGTGTTGAGGGCTGCTAGCTCAGTTCTAGTAACTGTAAGCGCATAGGTGTTACCGTGGAAGTAAAGGTATGCCTATGAAGAGTTCATGGTGATGAAGACAGGTGTTAAATATAAATATAATGCACGAGCGTACCTCATCCAGCTCGTGGGAAATTGTTGTTTGATGTAATATGTAATCAGCTGCAAGACCGTATTCTGTTTATCAAATATACTGCGTTCGAATGTTTGGTAGCCTTAGTGCAGCGAGCCCCAGTAAAGCTTATAATGAAGTTTTCAGAATTGTACTCGTTACGGTTTTCACTGAACAGCGGGGCATAAGAGTTCATGTAATTTAATTGTGACTAAGATTGGAGTGCTCGCTGGCCTTGCTAGTAATTGTAGGTGGTTTAAATATCTTAATAGCAGGCAAATCTCCTTAAGGATATTGATAAGGTTTGCGCTGTTGGTTGTACCTTGCCTGTATAGTTCATTCGTAGTGGGGCGAAGGCAGTGTGCCGTTTAATTGGTGAATAGTTTAACCTGTTATTTAATATCTTTTGGTGGTTGTTTACATTGTCCCTTCGGATCTCTTCTGTGCGCTTGTGAAATGTTACAGCTGGCTGGCTGGTGTTTTGGAGTCAGCGCTACCTTTCCACCTATGGGTTCCAGGGCTGTGAAATCCCGGGTAGCGGGAGGTGACTCCGGATCGAAGCTCGAGAAGTGGGTCATGGACGAACTGCCGCCTTCCGCCCTCGCCTCTCCAAGTTAAGTTTTGGTTCTGCCTTCGAGCGACCTGGCGTCACACCTCGCTAATTAATTCTGGCGTTAATTATATTTATTTGGGTATTTATTATATTTATTAGTTTTATTAAACCTTGTCTCAGGAGCAACATACGATTGTGAAAGGTTGTTGCTGTGCTACTCTTAGTAAGACTTTGCGCTGAGTAATTGTGTTACTGGGCCTTGGAGCCGAAGTTTGAAACCTTAGTAAGCCTTAGTGATACTGATCCACTCTTGAGTGTGAAACAAGTGCCTTTATATTAACTTCATCCTGCTATTTATTGGGTGCATCTCTGGTAGGTTTTTATTTAGGTAAATGTTTTGGAGAATATCAGTTCTGTGTCCGAAGACTAGTAAGAAATATTTTGTGTCTTAATTTAAGCCTTCAGCCGCATAACTGTCAGTGGTTTTAAAATTTTCATATATATGAGACAGATTTTATTTCATAAAAAGACATTGGTAGCAGATTCACTAAATTCTTGTGACTTACTATTCTTATCACCTAAAGTAATCAGGATTAAGATATTGTTGTTGTAAAGGAATTTGTTGATATGAGTGTTAAATAAAACGTGTGATAACAAAAGGGATCCAGTCCTTCCTATTGTTGCCCCATTCCCTAGTACAAGATCGTTTCAGTACCCATGCTGACTGCCGTTCACTTGTGATGAAGGCTAGAATTTGCACGGCAGTGCCACCAACTTGAGATCCATTGAGGGGCGACAGGTGGTCCACATGAATCAGGTTCTATGCTCCATCGAACAGAAGGCCTTTGGTGTGAACTGCCTGAAACATCTGAGAGCGAATACCCAGTAACAATGAGGTAGCTTTATGGTCTGGGGAGTGATTGCGTGGCACTACCTGGTGATCTCGTCTTCTGGAAGGCACAACGGATCAACAGAGGTATGCAACCACTGTTGGCCACAGTGTCCGCCCCTGCATGCATTTCTGATTACCTCGGTACGATGGCGTCTACCAATAGGACTATCCAATGTGACGCACCTGTCGTATTTTACGTGCGTGTTACGAAGAGCACCAGAATCATCTTATCGTACTCCCCCGGCCACCTAACTTACCGGATTTAAACCTAATTGAGAATCGGGCTGTTGGTGCCCTTGATCCTCAACCGGAAAGTCTAGCCCAACTGACCACGAGACTGTGTTTGGAATGGCTCCAACTCCTTTTCGGTACTTTCCAGAACCTCGTTGACTCACTTCCTGCAGCTCCCACGCTGTAAGAGGTGGTTTTACAGGCTTTCGACAAGTTGTCACACTAATTTGAATGGACATTGTATGTATCCTTGATATATTTAATGGTTCTTGTGAAAGTAAAATCTAAGTATTCCTATGCGTAAGTTAAATTACGCACAAAGTAGAGACATACGATTCTTTTAAAATCGTGTGAACGTATTTGAAACACCCTTATTTTAGTTCACACCGCTTTGGGTCTGGCAGACTTATGATGAGATCGTTAATTTCTGTTTCTATTAGTACAGATATCTTTTCTGCAACTACTGCGAACCAAAACCTAAATGATCCGTGGACTGTACTTGCTGCTATGAGGAGTTACAGTAAGTACATACAACTTAGTGAATTTACGCATGGTTTCTGGACAAGGAAAACTGGGAAATTCATCCTAACTGGAAGTCAGAGTATCTCTGACTACGACAACGATTTACATCTTTACTCCACGATCCACTTAGTCGTGTGTGTTTGAGGGTACCTTGGGGACCACCTGATGTATACACTGATACGTGGAAGCGTATCCACTGCCAGCCGCGAGATTGTATGCCGCGTGGCGGCGTTGCGAGCACGAGACCCGGTATGGAAAGTACGATATACGACGGAGCATAGACGAATGAACAACCATTCTAACGACGATATGGGTCGAAAATGGAAAAGTAGACTGACGTAGTGACTTTGACTAACTAGGAAACATCGACTGGGCGACATACTTTAAGACAAAAAAAAAAAAAGAACACGTGCTATATATCAGCCAATGCAATCGATCTCGTGCGAAAATTTGGGCCATAAATGTGGCAGTACGAACTTATGACCTTTAGAAAACAGAGCTCTTAAACATTCGCGAACATCGTTTGTTTGTCACTCGCTCCCGCCCCACACGAAATACTGTACGTTGGGGTGACAACGAGAACTGTCATGTTCGCGGGATTTTGAAGCACAAAAGAGATGAGACGGAAGGTGTCCGTACCTGCCAAACACGTTTTGGAACCTTGTTGGACAACTCGCATTAACTTACACAAGAAAATAATAATTCCTAAGTAATTTGAGTACGTGATATGTCAACTTAACATTCAGCGATACTAACACTTTGCCGTCCGCACGTCTCTTTCAAACTGATTCACTTGGCGCCGGCAGCGCTAATTCGGATTACTTGGCTTGTCATCGGCCGTTATTGACATTATCAAGTGATTACAAATTGTTATGTGTTACCAATCTCATCGTAGTTTCTCTTAAGTTCTCAACTCTGTTCCCGTACTTTCATGAAATTTCGAAGATATACATACGTAAATAGACAAAAAATTTGTTTCAAATATTTGTTTATTTAAACTTTTTGGAAAAATAATCAGTCACAAATTGCATTTTCAAAAGCCAGTCGGCATTATCCGGTTTATTGTTGTTACCGAAAAATGTAAAAGTGATTATATTTATCTGAATCGGTTGCGGGACATCGTTTTGCGAAATATCAGTGTGTCTATCAATGGATTCGTTGACCAATAATTGTCGATCCTTGCTTTTTTTACAATTCCTATAAGGGTAGCAAGCCCAAACCATTTTCTAATTTCGGGACCCGTAACGTCGACAAATTTGGCATTTTTATCCAATTTTCATCTATTGCAATTGGGACTGTAGTACTTGTTGTTTTCGTCACTAGTATATTCAAATAGATCGTTCCCAATATATAATTCGAGGATATCCTCGACGCTCTGTATGTCTTTGGGAAATATGTTTGGATCCGAAAATCCTTCAAATTTATTATTAGTCCTCGGTAAATCAAAGTCTGACCACTGTGCGCTGTCTTCTTCGTCTGACTCATTGAGTCAGTTGGCAACCGTAGCGTTCGCCGAATTCTTCTTGGACGTATTTCACTATGTTCCGAAGACTCTGCTTCACTTTCATTTTTTCGATATCCAATGTCTTCTTCCCAATTGGCCAAGTCCTCCGAAACGTCAAAGACGTCCGCGCATTCGTCGTAAATAATCGTATGGTCTATTTCGTCTGCCGTGATGAAAGGGCAGAAATACTTGTAAAAATCAGAACTTCATACCGTGTGTAACGTCTTTGTTACCTAAAAAAAACACCAACAGAATGCAAAAAATACTTAAGTGCTGTCACTGGCCACTGCGCGATACTACGCTCACGACACCACTGTGGTGTCGCCGGCCACAGGGCGATACCATACAAACGACACCGCTGTGGTGTCGCCGGACGGCAGAGTGTTAATAGCTAAATAGCATTATGCTACTTCTTTAATAACACATCTCCAATTTTTCATTCATTTTCACTGCATTTCTGAAGCGCAAATTAAAAATGTTGAAAGCAAAGAAGCCTCTGGCAGCACGTACTGTGACACAGTGAACAAAGCGTTTTACGAGTGTTAATAGCTTTACAAAAATTTCTTACATCATTGTACAGTTCATCATGCTAGGGCGTTAAGCGGCTGAATTAGAACGGATTGGGGCGTACTTTCAGAAGATCACAACTGCGTTCCATCAGAATTACAGTCAAATTTTTCACGAAGGATCGATTTTTGGGCTGAAATCTTGCTATTGTGCCATTTCCTTCTTAAAGTATGGGATCATGTTTATGATGTTCCCTTTCAAGTGACACCAGGAAGACAGATTGAATTCACAGGTCTTTTCAACCAGTAAACGCATCGTTGGGTGGGAAAAATTTGTGTGTGCACTGATTAGATTTGACAACATTCCGTGTCCTCTGTTTCAACAGGAAAGATGGTTATGGCTCGATGCCTAGGAAAGAGCGTCTCCGAAACTGTGCTGATAGTCAGCTATTCGCGTACTGTTTTGAATATCCATAGAAAATGGTTGAGGGATAGTGACAGCAACGCAGTTGATGGATGACCACGCCTATTCGCAGAACGTGCAGTTCGGATGCTCTGTACAACCGATACGTAGCGATCTGTGGTTTGACGACAGGGTGCATTGCTGATGCAGTCACAAGCGTTTCGAAGCACACTGTTCCTGGGGAGCTGTTGAACTTGAGAGCGCTGCAGCAGACTGCCCTTACGTGTTCCCATGTTGACCCAACGACTTCGCAGTTAGGATTTCAATGGGCACTAGATCTACGAGATTGGATCGTGGATCAGTAGAAACAAGTTTTCTCATTGGACAATAGTGTTTGTTGCTAGATCAGGTCGATGGTCGAGACTGGACATGCGGACAACCAAGCGAACGGTTGCTCGGAAACATACCATGTCTTGTAAACATACCGGTGGGGGCAGAATTATGATGTGAGGGACATTCGCCAGTACTCCCATGGGACCTGAGGCAGTAATCGAAAGTGCCGTGTCAGTCTCGAGTACATGAACGCTTTAGCGAACCGCCTGTATTGTTTCGTCCTTAATGTGTTCCACGACGGCTATGCTACCTTCCAATGGGAAAACTATCTATTTCTCTTGTACTGCAGTAGTTACAGAAGCTACTGAGAAACTACTGATTGGCCACCAATTAATTGGTGGAACACATCTGGAACGCTATCGGGCGCCAGTTGTGCGTTTACACATCAATTGCCCGTTACATACAAGGATAGTGTGGCCTCTGCCTTAACAGAGGACGTCCAGAAATCTATGATGGACCTGTCGAGTTGATTCCGCGCAAAATAGCTGCTAAATTAGGCTGTAAAAGTGGAACAACAACCCAATAAGCAGGTCGTTCGGTTCATCAGTGTGTACTGAGGAAAATAATGAACTGTAGGCCACCGCTGAGATACGTCCGATGTCATGGCCAGGTCTGAAGATTTATGTACATTAAAAATTACATTATTATTATTATTTATTGCCAGATTACCGACCTCTTACCTGATGTTTAAAACAGGTCGTACATCTTACAATTTTCGTTTTTCATCTTTTTACAGTTTTCTTTTCTTTTCATCTACATCTACGTGATTACTCTGCAATTCACATTTAAGTGCTTGGCAGAGGGTTCATCGAACCACAATCATACTATCTCCCTACCATTCCAATCCCGAACAGCGCGCGGGAAAAACGAACACCTAAACCTTTCTGTTCGAGCTCTGATTTCTCTTACTTTATTTTGATGATCATTCCTACCTATGTAGGTTGGGCTCAACAAAATATTTTCGCATTCGGAAGAGAAAGTTGGTGACTGAAATTTCGTAAATAGGTCTCGCCGCGACGGAAAACGTCTTTGCTTTAATGACTTCCATCCCAACTCGCGTATCATATCTGCCACACTCTCTCCCCTATTACGCGATAATACAAAACGAGCTGCCTTTTTTTGCACCCTTTCGATGTTTTCGGTCAATCCCACCTGGTAAGGATCCCACACCGCGCAGCAATATTCTAACAGAGGACGAACGAGTGTAGTGTAAGCTGTCTCTTTAGCGGACTTGTTGCATCTTCTAAGTGTCCTGCCAATGAAACGCAACCATTGGCTCGCCTTCGCCACAATATTATCTATGTAGTCTTTCCAACCGAAGTTGTTTGTATTTTTTACACCCAGGTACTTAATTGAATCGACAGCCTTGAGAATTGTACTATTTATCGAGTAATCGAATTCCAACGGATTTCTTTTGGAACTCATGTGGATCACCTCACACTTATCGTTATTTAGCGTCAACTGCCACCTGCCACACCATACAGCAATCTTTTCTAAATAACTTTGCAACTGATACTGGTCTTCGGATGACCTTACTAGACGGTAAATTATAGCATCATCTGCGAACAACCTAAGAGAACTGCTCAGATTGTCACCCAGGTCATTTATACGGATCAGGAACAGCAGAGGTCCCAGGACGCTTCCCTGGGGAACACCTGATATCACTTCAGTTTTACTCGATGATTTGCCGTCTATTACTACGAACTGCGACCTTCCTGACAGGAAATCACGAATCCAGTCGCACCACTGAGACGATACCCCATAGGCCCGCAGCTTGATTAGAAGTCGCTTGTGAGGAACGGTGTGAAAAGCTTTCCGGAAATCTAGAAATACGGAATCAACTTGAGATCCCCTGTCGATAGCGGCCATTACTTCGTGCGAATAAAGAGCTAACTGCGTTGCAGAAGAACGATGTTTTCTGAAACCATGCTGATTACGTATCAATAGATCGTTCCCCTCGAGGGGATTCATTATGTTTGAATATAGTATATGCTCCAAAACCCTACTGCAAACTGACGTCAATGATATAGGTCTGTAGTTCGATGGATTACTCCTACTACCCTTCTTAAACACTGGTGCGAGCTGCGCAGTTTTCCAATCTGTAGGTACAGATCTATCGGTGAGCGAGCGGTTGTTTATGATTGCTAAGTAGGGGGCTATTTTATCAGCGTAATTTGAAAGGAACCTAATCGGTATACAATCTGGACCTGAAGACTTGCCCGTATCAAGCGATCTGAGTTGCTTCGCAACCCCTAGGGTATCTACTTCTAAGAAACTCATGCTAGCAGCTGTTCGTGTTTCAAATTCTGGAATATTCCATTCGTCTTATTTTATCTACAACATTTACAAAGAATGATACTTTTCAAAACAAGAATTATGAAAGGTTGAAATATAAATAAAATTTTGTTGTTTTTTTAAGAAGAGTATAAAAAGATAATAGGATAGAGGAGAGATTTGTTAGTACCATCACCGAATGTGACTGATGATGAATACCTCGGAATGGTTTCTTCGAGCCGTTGACCGCCAATCGCACACTCACAGAAACACACGTGCACGCACACACACACACGCACACACACACACACACACACACACACACAAACACACAGACACGAATGATTAATAGTAGAGAAATAATATTGCTTATCCTATTTATTACTAATCTTATGTACTAACTACTTTAGGTGGCCATCCATGTATAGCATTTGGTGATTTCTTGGCTAGATCGCCAGCACCTTATGCTTATTTACTGTCACATCTCAGCTTCCTCCTCCTGTTCCTCCTCATTGTCACTGTTTTCGCTGTCACTGTGGGTATCGCTGTCCACCCTCTGGAGATTGTTGTTACGTTGCACGTAGGCATGTCTGTTACGTCGTGTCCACGTGTACTCTTCGTGTGTTGTCTTTGAAATACTGTTTGTCAGTGCGTTTAATTGTGCCCATTGTTCTTCGTCTCTTATTGTTGTGTGTATATCTATGTCTGTGTAGTCTTCAGTGTAGTGTATGTCTATTGGTCGCGTATTGCCCGCAGGAAAAGACAGTGTGTTCTGGGGAACCTTCTTCCTCGCAGGTGCATGTAGATGTCTGCCCCAGACTCACGCGGGTTAAGTGCTTTGGATAAGGTCCGTGTCCGGTTAAGAAATGTACCATACCGCGGCTGGGATCGATATGTCTCATTCTCAGTCGGTCCCTTATGTCACGAGGAAGTCGTGCAGTCCACATCCCTTATCACTTACATCCCACTCACCTTGCCATGTGTCCAAACGCCAATTTTTAAGGTGACGTATCGTCTCTATCGGCACACCGGTTATTGTGTGTACCTTATCCAGTCTCCCCACCTTTAGCTTGCCACTTACTATAAGGGGAACCATCCTAATCCCAACCCAGAGAAAACCCAAACCTGTGTCTTCCACCTAAAGAACAGACAATCTGCAAGAAGACTACAACTTAACTGGGAAGGAGTGCCCCTGGAACATTGCGAAACACCAAAATACATAGGCGTCACCCTGGATAGAGCACTCACCTATAAAAAGCACTGCATGAACAGTAAACACAAAGTAGCCGCGAGAAACGAACATTGTGCGCAAACTAACGGGCACTACATGGGGGGCACAGCGTGGAATAGTGATAACCAAAGCTCTTGCTTTGTGCTATTCAACAGCGGAGTAGGCGTGCCCAGTGTGGTACAATTCTAGCCACGCCAAGCAAGTGGACATGCCGCTTAATGAATCCTGCCGCATCATCACAGGCTGTCTGAGGCCAACCCCGACTGATAAATTGTACTGCTTGGCAGGCACGGCCCCGCCACATATTAGAAGGAAAGTAGCGGCCAGGCAGGAAAAGACAAAGGCGATGACCTCACAGCAGAAAACATCGTCAGTTCACCACAGCAAGTGAGGCTGGCAATGTGGCGAGAAGAAAACGCGCACCTTGGGGAATGGTTAGTGCCAAACGAAGAACTCCTTCCCGGCCATATGGAAGGATGGACGACATGGAAATCTCTTAATAGGCTGCGCGCTGGTGTCACACGATCCAGAGAGAATATGCGCAAATGGGGCCTCTCAAATGAACTGGCGCTGTGTGACTGCGAACACACTCAAACCACCACCCACTTCACGCAGTGTGTGCTGTGCCCGAGCACCCGCACCATAAAGGATTTGATGAACGCCACCCCGGAAGCGCTGGACGTGGCCAGGTTCTGGTCCAAGACATCATAAAATAAAAAACTACTTGAACCTGCTTATACATCTGTATACTTTTATACTCTTTTTGTATTTGTTATATACTTGATACGTATGTGTTAACTATTTTGATTTTATGTACGATGCTTCTGACACGATTAAATAAATAAACCTTTAACCAGTACCTTGCAGCTGTGTTCTGTTTACAAGGATCTCTTCAGTGGAATCAGAGTCAAGGTCAGACTGACCTTTTAGGATACTATAGAGATGACGTGGCGAGGAGGAAAGGAGAAGAATGTGTAGGGCGTTAGACATATGTCAGGCAACGTTTACGGAGATGGGGATATTACCTCGTCCAACAGGTGACCGCTCGGTTAGGCAGCTTGTGGGCTGACCTTTCGCGGCTGCCCTTTCAAGGGCTACGCCCCGAGAGCAGGCGAAGAGTCGCGCAGAGCCCTCGCTCGCCACTGTCCTCTGGCTCCCAGCCCGGGGAGTCACGGACCGTGACCCGTGTCTGCTCCGGCGGTGGCTCTGCTCTCGCTCTCTCTCCCAGCAGCCTTATCGACCGCTAATGGCGTGTGCCGGCGTGGCGTGTCGTGGCTTGGCGTGGCGTCACTGGCCTTTTGTCCCTTGGCTTTCGTTGAGCCCGCGATACATCTTCCACAGCAACTGTCACCGTCGTTAGCAAAAAGTGAACGACCGTGCCAGTCCGTACATTTATGAGAAATTCATGAAACAATATACCTAATAGTGTCTTACATTTTTGGTGTTACTATTTTTTTCTACGTTGAAACATTCCCGTCTCCTCTATACCTCTTTTGTTAATGATAACCTTCCCTTTTCAACAACCTATGAAACCTTCCCTTAGGATTTCTATCTCTTGCTTATTAATAACAAATGAAATCTTCCCTTTGAAATTTATTCTCTTTCTCAATCTTCGCATACAAATTTAAATGCAGCTTATTAAAAGTGATTTTCTGATTATTTCGACGAAACATAGAATGTGTCGTCGTCGTGGCCCTCAGTCGTTATGTGCAATAACACAAAACCGTTCCTTACCTTTTTTTTTTACTGTTACTGGATGGCCATCTGACTGCTACATCGAACTGCGACATGAATATACTTACTTTGGTTTACTATACTCTATTAACTGCTGGTGGGCTGTCATAATAAGTGGCTGTATTTATTACCAAAGCTGACGTTATTCTTTATTAGCAAAGATGTCGTTATACTTTAATTAATTTGACTGAAGTTACGTAATTCACAGTTACACTTTCTCTTGACAACAATAAAATTTTTTGCATAGTTTTATGTTGATGGTTTTCGGGATGGATTATAATCAGTAATGCAACATTGCTGGCAAAAATTAATTATATTCTGAAAACGCATCAAATATTTACTGTTGGCAATAAAATGATTTTACAAACGTTCAAATGGGACTTAATTTTTGCAATAATCTTACAACTAGCATTGCGCAAACTTACCTTCAGTAGTCTTGAGTTTCGCACAGAAAATAATTCAATAATATTAACTCCGCTACGCCGGTCCCAAACCCGGGGCCTCACCATACAAGAGGTGAGGAAGGAGGAGGGGGAGGAGTAACAACCTCGTTAAAAAACCAAGGTTCACCTGGCCCGGGTGATAGCACCTTGTAAGGGCTCCTTGCTAGGACTACAGTGAAGACCTCAACGGTAGTGAAGGCTGAGGGAATAGTTCTCGGTACGGCGGAACTAGCGGAAGAGGCAACCAAAGAAAAAAATCCACCTGGCGTCTGTCTTGAAACAAGCGGCTGAGTGGTCAGCGTCTGTCCACCAGTGGTGCGGCTGAAAACCATTCCTCGGAGCTAATAACCTCGAGTAGAATCCTTAGGGGACTTGTTCCCCTAACCCAACAAACAATCAATGGATACGCACCTTGTAAGAGATTTTACCCCAGGGAGTAACCAATCTCCCATTTCTAAGGAAATTAAAAGTAGGCATTCGGATTCTGGGGGCCTACATCAATGTGCGAAGGATGAGTCGGAGCATCCTGAAACCTGCCTTAAGCAAGCAACAAATAAAATTAAGCACAAAAATATAAACTACTTGGCAAGGTTCAACGTAAACTCACTTCTAAAAACAGGAAAACTTAAAACGTTAATAAATTTTATAAAACACAAAAATATAATGATAACTGCACTCCAAGAAACAAGCTATACTGATGAACATTCATTTGATTCAGAGTGATTCAGAATCTTCAAAGGGAATCCAGGAAAAAGAGTTATGAAGAATGTACCCCAATTAGGAACAGGATTCATTGTAAACCAAAAGATATTAAACTCGATAGTAGAATTTAAATCTGCCAATGAAAGGCTTTTAACATTACCCTTCAAATCAGTAAACAAACTGTATGACATTGTAAACTCACATGCACCAACAAATGAGAAAAACAGAACACAAAAAGAACAAACAGAAATTTTTTGGCAGGAGCTGTCAAACACCTTAGACCAGATTTCATCCAAAAACACAATAATATTGTTGTGAGACTTTAATGCTCAAATCAGCAAAGAACGTCATCATCAATCCGTAGTAGGCAAATTCCCTGCACATAAAAGAACCAATGCAAATGGAGAAAGACGTATTCGTTTATGCAGAGAACATGACATAGTTCTAAAGTCTACATATTTCAAAAAACTCCCTAGAAAACAAACCACATGGGTATCCCCGAATCCAGTCTGTGGGGAGAAACAACTAGACCATGTTGCTATAAGCAGACTGTCTGCATCAGAGATACTCAATGTAAAAGTTGCTAAGAGTGCGAGTTTAGATTCAGATCACTATCTATCTGTCGTTAAATTCAAAATTACACCAATATATAAAAGAAAGAGCGAATATCAACCTAAAAAGTTTGACACTCAGAAATTAACCAAGGAACACAATTTCAGGACACTTTTGGAAAAGAAAACACCTAAAACATGGGAACAACTTCAAAAAGATATAGTACAAACAGCAGAAGAAACCATCCTTACCAAAAAATGGAAACATGCCTCGTGGAATGATGAGTGTGACAAACTAATCCTAACAAGACAACGAGCTTGGAACATTTGGAATGCCAACAAAAATGATAAAAATAGGAACTCCCTAAAAGAAGCCCCGAAGCAAGCATCAAAAGGCCTTAAAAAGATCCAAGTTCAATACATAAAAGACCAACTAGCATCAATAGACTCCAACTTCAAACAGAACAATGCTAGGGACTTTTACAAAACCGTCAAAAGTAACTTAAAGAAATACTGTCCTCCTAGTCTATTTTTCACGGACCCAAAAACGCAGAAAACTGCATACAATAGCATAGAGAACTGTAGAATACCTGCTGAATATTTTGAAGAACTACATAACTACTATCCACCGAAAGAAATATTTAATTTCAATATTGTAAACCCAACACCACCAGACTCCAAGCCGCCAACCACGGAAGAAATAAAAGAAATCATAAAAGAGCTTAAAAATAATAAAGACCCTGGAGAGGATAATATAGTTGCTGAACTATGGAAGTACTCTAGTGACAACATGATACAGTGTCTATCAGAAATACTAAAAGAAATCTGGACAACACACAGTTTACCACCAGACTGGACATCTGCATTAAAACATCCACTACATAAAAAAGGGAAGAAAACAGATCCTAGCAACTATAGGGGAATCTCCCTCTTACCAGTGACCTATAAGATCTTGTCTAAGGCGCTTTTAAAAAGAGCAGAATAGATACTTGACAAACAGCTAGGAGAGTATCAGGCTGGATTTAGGAGGGGAAGGTCATGTGCAGAACAAATATTAAATTTAAAGAACATAATAGAAATGAGGAAAATCAGAAACTTAAAATATGTAATTACTTTTGTGGATTTTAAAAAAGCTTATGATTAAATTGACAGAAATACATTGCTTGATATCTTAAAAGAATTGGGACTCGATGCTAAAACAACTGCAATAATTAAAGGTACTTTGACAAATACAAAATCGAAAGTAAAATTTAGGGGAGAGCTCTCAAAATCGTTTCAAATAAAGTCAGGTGTTCGACAGGGAGATGGTCTGCCACCTCTGCTTTTCAACTGTGTCTTGGAGAAGGTAGTTCGGGAATGGAGGAAGGCCATCAATACTAAAGGGATTCAACTAGGGAGAAATCCAAACAAGATCACTGTCGACTGTTTAGCCTTCGCAGATGACATGGCATTGATTACAGATTCACTAGACAGTGCCCAAGAACAAATAAGAGAACTACAAAAACAAGCAGACAAAGTAGGACTACAAATATCCTATGAAAAAACAAAGTTTATGACAAACATCTGTGATGCTCCTCAAAATATTGCAGTTGACAACAACACAATACACAAAACAGATTCCTTTAAATACCTAGGAGAGTGGATTACATACAATGCCAAAGCAGAGATAGCTATAGAAACTAGAGTGCACAAAATGGAAAGAGTGTTTCATACGACCAAAAACGTTTATAATAAAAAATCCTTGTCCTGGAACACGAAATTAAGACACTACCAAACAGTGGCCAGACCTGAAGCTCTCTATGCGGCAGAAACACTTAAATTAACAACAAATGGAGAGCTTGAGAAACTAGAGAAGGTCGAAAGAAGAATATTAAGGAAAATACTGGGAGCTAAAAGAAACGATAATGCTGAATACAGGTTAAGACCAAACAGAGAGCTATATCTGAAAACGGAGAAACTAACTGATGTAATGAGGAAGAGGAGACTACAGTTTTTTGGACATATATTCAGAATGGATAACAACAGACTAACCAAGCGGATATTCACATTACTCAATAGCTACAAATCCAAGCCAGCATGGTTCATACAGACTGAAAACGACATTGAAAATGCTGGAGTTACAATAGACACGATACAGAACACATTTCAGAAAGGCAGTTCAAAAGGCAGAAGTTCAGGAGAGAAAGAAAATAACTAGACGAAAGTGGACTCAAGAAGAAAGGGAACAACACTCTAAAAGGATGAAGGAAATTTGGAAACTGAAGAAATCTAATACAATGAAGAGTAGCCAAAGTTGATTCATCGTACCCTCCAAATGGGTTGTTCGAAAGAAAAAAAAAATTAGTTTCTCTTATGATAATAGTTAGTTGATGTCTCTGTACATCTGTTTATAATCTCTTGTAAATCATAGCTGGTGGCTGGCAGGCACACTACTCCTCTCAACCTCTCGCTTCAGACCTGCTACCAACTCGCTTCACATCTCGCTTACTACTGACATCCTTCGAACGCTAAAGTGCGGTCTCTCCTGCCAACAACGCTTTCTGCTACCATTACAAAATGTATCAATGCGCGGTCTTTCCCGCTCTTTTCTTAAAATGTATCCGTAAGCGGTTTCTCCTGTCCTTTTTAAAATTATATCAATAATTCTTCGGTGCAGATATTCTCTGCTAGCACAATTATTTCCAACATGACAAATATTAATTATTCCTACTTAATCCTATTAATAAAATATAAACATCTTTCATAAATTGTGGTTTGACAATAGACAATAGAAATATACACGTCTTACAACGTCAGTGCATCTATTCAAATTCAACGATTTTATTTGAGACACTTTAAATCCCATGTTGCTGTGTATCTCTGACAACGGGGATCTTGTAGAAAATTAGGTACAACGTTGCTTCAAACTGACGGAAGGCGTGACATTAGCTACCTGTGCATGTAATTCTCATACAGGAAATGTGATTTTGTAAAAGGGATTTATTATGGTGTTCCTTCAGAACAAGTAAGGGTACCGCGAGGAGTGCCCCAGCGATGTGTGATAAGACCGCTGTTGTTCGCTACATACATAAATGATTTGGCGGACATGGTGGGCCGCAATATGCGGTTATTAGCTGAAGATGCTGCGGTGTAAAGTAAGATGTCGGCGACGGTAGGAAGGTACAAGACGACATATACAAAATTTCTAGTTGGTGTGAGGAATGGCAGTTAGCTCTAGATGTGGAAAAATATTACTTATTGCCGATGGCTAGGAAGACCGAATCTGTAATGTTTACTAATGTCTTGCTTGACACTCTGAAGTGGTTGAAAGATCTGGGCATAGCGTTGTAAAGAGATGTGAAATGGAACGAGCACGTAAGAACTGTGGTAGGAAAGACAAACTATCGACTTTTGTTGACTGGGAGAATTTTAGGAAAGAGTGGTTCACCTGTAAAGGATACCGCGTATATGACGCTCGTGCTACCTACTCTTGAGTGCTGCTCGAGTATTTGGGATCCCTACAAGGTCAGATTGGAGGAAGATCTCGAAGCAGTTCAGAGGAGTGTGCTAGGTTTGTTACCGATAGGTCCGAACAACAAGTAAGTGTAAGGAGATGCTTCGGGAACTCAAACGAGAATCCGTGGAGGGAAGGCGAGAGACGACATTGAGAGCATTTAGGGAACCGTCATTTGAAGCTGACTGCCGGGTAAGGACCATGAAGATAAGATACGAAAAATTTGCGCTCATACGGAGGCATACAGACAGTCGTATTTCCCTCGCATCTATTAGCGAGAGGAACCCAAGAGGTCATGACTAGTAGGGGTGCAGGGTATCCTCCGCCATGCACCGTATGGTGGTTTGCTGCATATCTGTGTACATGTAGATGTAGGAAGTACTTCTAGTTAGCAACTATTTATTTCCAAGACCAATCATTTACATGATTTTAGGATCGAGCCACCTTTCTGCCCCTGACGCTATTGACACCGAAAATCCGTTTCGCAGACGTTTCTCTTCCTTTGCTTATGCTGTAGATTCTCGTTTCTGTGAGAAAAGCGGAAACTGTGGTAGCCATTTTGGAAAACATTTTGTATGTAATCCGCAAGCCACTACACCGTGTATCGTGAATAGAATTTTGTCTATATAATAGCCGTGTTAAATTCTAAATCGTTGGCGCATGCATGCCTATCTGCTTGGCTTTGTACTTCCCCACATTTGTCTTATCTTAATCCCAAGACGCTTACAAGTCATATCTTTTCGTTTTGTGTTATATTTATTTACTGAACGTAGCAACATTAGGGCCATGAGGCCCTCTGAAACGTGTAATGTGGCATTATACATATTTTGCATTATATTAAGACAAACCTGTCGTTAGTTACACATAACGTTCAGAGGATGGACACAAATACTGAAAGACCAAAAATGAAACACTGCAAATTGTTCGCATTCAAAACAGCTTCCAGTAGTATTGAAAAGGATAAATATATTTTCTGTTTGGTTTTCGAGGGAATGTTATATCACTCTTCCTGTAAAAAGGTGTTAAGTGCAGGTAGCGATAATGGAAGAAGATAGCGATCACGCGCATTTCTCCGCAACGTTGCCATAAAAATGTTGTTTGACTAGGGCCTCCCGTCGGGCAGACCGTTCACCGGCTTCAAGTCTTTCGATTTGACGCCACTTCGGCGACTTGCGAGTCGATGGGGATGGAACGATGATGATTAGGACAACACAACACCCAGTCTCTAAGCGGAGAAATTTCCGACACAGCCAGGAATCGAACCCGGGCCCTTAGGATTGACATTCTGTCGCGCTGACCACTTTTCTTTCTTTTTTCTTTATTAAAACATCATACAAGCACATAAGCACAAAAACAAAATAATGAAGTGCTGGATCTGTTTCAACACGAATTGTATCCTACGATAGACTGAAGAACACATTTCAGCATAGTGCCATTTGTAAGCTTACAAAACAGAACAAAAATATTAAACTGACAATAGCATCTTCAGTCCAGACAGAGACACAGAACCAAAACGCAAACATATTAAGGAGAATTATATATATATATATATATATATATATATATATATATATATATATATATATATATATATATATATAAATTGAGTGTCTTAACTAGAATTGCAGTTCTGTCAATTGATTCACAACCGTCCAAACTCTTCACAGAAAGTCATTTGGAGCATACAAACGAATAACAAAGACATGCACAGGCAACATAAATTAATGAAAACGTCAAATGAAGTTAAATTAACACCAATGAGAAGTCGGGAGCAGTCCTAGGAACAGGTGTAACGCCTTATTCGTCGTGTATTTTGTTCGCTACGTAGTCTTGCATGTGATTTGTGTCCTTACCGGCGTCGAGAATTACCCGACACCTTGTTTTTCAAAAATTATGTCTAACATGTTATCAAACATCGTCCTGAAATTTGGGTAACGTTTCATCTTCCAACGTGCCGTTCTCATATAAGCCTCGAAACTAATGAGATTATCTTCACTAATGTGGATGATGGTATATGTCACACACTGCCCTAACAGCCACATCACGGTGTTGTTCTGGTAGCGGGAAAATGTTTCGTGTCCGGCCAGAGCAGGATGTCGGTGCAGTGGCTGGCTGGGCTGCTGCGGGTAATCAGACCCAGCCTCTGCTGCACCCATTTCCAGTTAATGAGATGGCCGCCACAAGTGAAGCGATGGCGTAAGGTGTCGACCAGATTAGAGCGGACGCATTTATCACTGTCACATTTTATGCAACCTTTCATTAGTGGGTATAACATCGTGTACCACTTTATACCATGTGGACGCCACCTCAGCAATGTGGACGGTTAAACTTATGTTGTCCAAAACTGCCTTCCAATGAAAACTAGGGTATTGAAGTTCAATGGGATTCCGAACTATTGGAGATGTCCATCTTTTTAATAACAGGTGCGTCGTCGGCAAATCCTGCGTGAAATAATGTCCATCAATACAGCTTACTTCAAGAAAAAACTGCTTGACATGTCGTAGTTTGCAATGCATTTTACCTACATCAATGGGTGGGTGCATATCGGCGGGTTGTAAGGTTCGGAAGAGCCAAATGGATACGTTGAGAGGTTCCCTGTCCAACAAGTGGGTGACTAGTTTAATATATAACGCAGTACATTTTCGGTTAATGACAGGCATGTTGAGTCCGCCGGCCTGTCTGGAAAACGTCAGCGTGGTGTATTTCACTTTGAACAGATGCCCTTGCCAGATAAATCTATTAGAGACTTTCATCACGTGTTTGGCCTGCATCTTGGGGACTGGAAATATTTGGGCCGTATAGTACGCTTTACTGAATACATAATTGCTGAGGAGTCGTATGCGTTGGAGAATGTCAACGGACCGCCAATTGTTTTCATAAATGGCACCTTGCATTTTATTGGTGACCTGCTTCCAATTTTTTGCATTCATTTTTAGCGGGCGTTTGTCCATAATCATCCTCAGAAGGGTGTGGGCTTCGACACGCTTCGCCCAAGGTACAATAACTGAGTCGTATCCTCGAATGTTGACAAAGGTGCAATTATTGGCGTTGATTTTAGCACCGGAAGCACGACAGTAGTCGTCTACCGCGGTCTTGAGGGTTGATACGTCTCCGTCTTTGCGCAGCAACACTCAGACGTCGTCAGCGTAAGCACGAACCACGAAGGACGTCCCGACGATCGAAAGGCTTGCAAGTTTGTCATGAATAGAGCGTAAGAGCGGCTCGAGCGATAAAACAAATAACATCATGGAGAGAGGGCTCCCCTGCGGCACTCCTCTTTGGACCTCGATGGGTTGAGTAAGCTGTCCATTTACGCTGACTCAGGTTGTAATGCCCGTGATGAAATGTTGCACCACATTAATAAACCGTTGATCAAAACCACACCGCTGCAGTAGCTGTAGGAGGTACACGTTTCGGACGCGATCAAATGCCTTGCAAAAGTCGATAAACAGCAATGCGAGATTCACGTTAGTGACTGACGCTATGGATATTACATCTCTATATTCCGAAAGGGGCGTCATAATAGTGCGACCAGGGAAGCATGATTGATGGTTGTGAATCACTTGCTTCATTAATGGAGACAATCTGCTGTTGAGTGCTCTGGCAAAGGTTTTGTAATCAAAATTGAGTAAAGTAATCGGTCGTACGTTATCTAAGGTTTTTAGGTGTTTGCTTTTCGGTATCAATACTATTCGACCTTCCTTCATTTCGGCCGACACATCACTCCCTCGCATCACTTCATTGAGAACATCTGTAAATACGTGTCCGATTATGGGCCAGAAACACGCATAAAGTTCCTGTGGCAAAACATCAGGGTCAGGGGATTTATTCGATGGCGAGACAGAAATCAGTTCAAGGACTTCATCTGGAGCAAAATCGTGTACGACCACCGAGTTCTCCGCGGGCGTGACTACGGTGGGCAGAGCACGCACGATATCGCCGCCGTCATCACCATATGTATCGCATTGCGAGTACAGATCCGTGAAGTATCGGTAAACAGCAGTAAGAATATCACTCTGTCTGGTCATACGGAGTCCATCATATGTGTCCATCTCCCCGATAAAAGCTCGCTTGCGATGGGCACGATGCATTATGAGGTGATACAGCGATGCAAGTTCGTCCGCTTCAAGCGATTTTGCTTTAAATCTGATCTTCAGTCCTTCAACCTGCGTTCGCTTATTCCTATAAGCTTCGCCTTTATTTGTTTGATGGTCGTCAGCTGCGCGTTGGTTCGTGACGTAGTAGCATATAACTCTCGCAGAACTCTCTGGTAAAAATGAATCGTGCGTTTGACATCTTGCGCCCGTTGCCAACTGTAGTTTCTTAAGGATAATCGCATTTTCCGTTTAACCACAACATTCAAACAGGCTATCTTGCTCGGATATCTGCAGCATTGCTTGAGACAATCCGCCCATGTCGTGGAGATGCCATCTTGTAGCGCGGCATCGGCGAGAATAGAAACATTTAAGCTCCACGGAATCCATGCCATTTAATATGCTGTTTGGCCAGATTTATCGTGACACAGACGGCGCAGTGGTCGGAGAAACTAGCCGGAATGACATCGGCGTCCGAAACATGCTGGCAAATGTTCTTAGAGATGTACAAACGGTCTAGACGACTACATGCGGTGGCGGTCAGGTACATGTACTTTATCAGGGTAGGAAATTTTAGTTCATCCATTAGCTGCAGGTGACGCACCAGATCATTTAGTTCCCTACAGTAATTAAAGTTTGGCGATTGATCTTTCCTGTGGATCACACAGTTAAAATCACCATTAATTATCAACTAGGTTGGGTTGCGGCGTAACAAGTAGATGATGTCTTGTTTAAAGAAGTTAGCTCTTTCTGATTTTAGGGTCGTTCCAGATGGAGCATATTTATTGAAGAGGGTGACGTCAAAAATTTGGCTAGCTATGTCTCTACCGGAGTCCAACATTTCGATATTGCTTACTGGGATTCCGTCTCGTGATAGAATTGCCGTGCTTGTACCCCCGTTCGTCGCGGTGTTTACGATTGTTGCAAATCCTGATACATGAAAACTTAAGATAGACATTTCCTGTCACAGAACTATATCAGCTTCGGACTCACAGATAAACTGCCGCAGCATTGCTAATTTTCAATCTGTCCTAACCTTATTTATATTCAGGGACAAGAACTTACAAGCTTGACTCATGATCGTTCGAGACGTGTGGGTGTTGGGAAGCGCAGGAAGCCCAGTCCATATCACCGTCGGACTTCGAACCGACGTCCGCAGGTCTTGTACCAGTTTTTGCGCTGACTTTACTTTTTTATTTACTTCCAGCCACGGAGTCATTTGGTTTACCTTTATTTTACCGTCGCATAGACGTCCGAAGTGTCATAGAAAACGGCGGAGACGGCGAGTCATGGCTGTAAGCAGTATGTGAAAGTCCTTGCTTCGGAACTGGTGACGGCATTCCGAAGACGCGGCTTCAGTTGGCTCACTGTGTTTGTTTGGAGCCGCACTGGCTGTTTGTATTCAACTTCCTTGTTGCTCGTGTTGTGTGGAAGCAGTTCCGAGGTGGCGGGTGTTTATGTTATGCTCTACACCGCTTGCATCATCCTCTGTGTTTACGGTGGGCAGTTGACTGACTGCCGCCTCTTGTGTGTTGACCACCTGTGGCGAGTCGGCAAGCGGCAACGCAACGGATTGCTGTAAACACTCGACTGCACTCGTTTCTGCGTCGGGAGTTTGAATGTGAATTTGGCAGGTTGTAACTGAGCCATCCGACATATGCGTGTCCTGTGTGGAGGCCCGTGACTCCGCGTCATCGGTTTGATTTTTTTCGACCTGGTCACCGGAGCCACTACCGTCACTAGTACGGCGTCGTTTGTTGCCGACAGATAATGCAACGCCGGCGGCTAAGGGGTGACTGGCCACGCGTTTCTGAGGTAAAGGTGGGAAGGTGCCGTTACCGAGATCGTTGTCCTCTAACACAGATGCACTTGGTTGGGAGTCAATCACAGAAGGCGTCTGGTTTTGAGTTAGGACGTCAGCCAATGTTAATCTCTGTCGTTGTTGCAGATTGTTTCGAAGTACGACAACGCGCCGTGGGCAATCATCTCGTAAATGCCCACTCGTGTTGCAGATAAAACAAGTGCCTACATGTCGATCGTAAATGACATGAGCCTTATAACCACAAACCACTATATAGAAAGGTATATTGACTTTAACGGCCACGTCAACTGAGCGAACCCCACTATAACATTGGAGTTTGTGACCGCTCGACCAGTTTTCGTTTCTAATCTGTCGGATGTCACCGTATTTGGCGAGGACATCTCTAAGAAAACCATTCTCAACCTCAGGTGGCGAATTGAACACTCGCACTTGTTTATAGTCAATGTCAGCGTTAGCTATTGAAACTGTACTCACCGACTGATCACGATGTCGGAACTCTGCTTTTCCACCAGTATTCACCAAAATTTTCTCCAGTTGTATATGGTCTACAAACTTTACAAAGAAACAGTATTCTGCCATGTCATAATATGCTGCGTGGACCTGGGCGGACGTGATGCTAATAATATCTGCTATTCAGTCATGGATTTCTAGAGAACTCGGTTGCACATTCCTGGGAGATTTCTGAAATACAAAACACAGGGTATTCTTAACGGGGTACACTGGGAGCCATAACTGCACTATATGAGCGGCCGAGACCGATGTGAGTGAATTAAGAAACTTGTGTACGACGGTAGTGAAGAAGCACCGAGAATATCACAGGTCACAATCTTAGAATTTCTATAAACACGGCTTGCGGCGCTACGACTACGCGGAAGTACCGACACGTCCGGTCGCTGTCGCATCCCAAGCGGAACTGGTACGGACCATTCAAAAGCTCGGTAATACTGAGACCTCGTGGCTGTGGGGAGAGGGGGGGGGGGGGCGGAGAGATGCGACAACTCGTTCTTGTGCTCACAAAAACGGTCTTCGACGGTGAGAGCTGTGCGAATAGGGACCCTGTCGTCTGAATCACAGCGTCAGCATTGGGGAATAAACGTTGTACCGACTGATGGACCTGTTCAGCAAAACAGTCAGATAATTCCCGTAGAGTAGCCAGGAAGCCCATGAAATACAACGATATGGCCATCACGTTCATCCCCGAAAACCTACCTTTTTTCATTCCTGGGACATCAATTTGGACAGACTATGGTCGCAAAGTGAAACACGTAAGACTGATACGATCAAATTAATTTCTTACATTGTTCCATAGCGCTAGATTTATGACTTCTGTGCCACGTTCCCTTGTTAACATAGTTTAAATAATGACCAGTCGTTTTGGAATTCCAGCTGTCCCAGCAGTTTCCTGCTTGTGGAGTTCCCTTCGGTTGTTTTGGAACTGAAAGATTCACATGCGCAACATTCAGTCTGAAATGACTTTCGCAGCTATCGCCCTTTCATTTTTGTCACAATCCTCTTCAATGACTCCCAGCACGATCACACAACACACAGTTTCGTACGTGTTGTGACTTAGTAGTTTATGTTTTCCGATATCCATATAGTGGGATATAATTCTTGCATGCGGTGCTTCGGTTATATCAGCTACGAAAGCACCCACCAAAGGAACACCAATAATGTGCCCATTTTGAATGCACTTAGCTCCGGTACAACGCACTGACAACTTTACAGAACACTGTTCTGACCACGAATGACACTAGCAACGTATTGAGGAAATCGCACAGGTTCCGCTAGTGTTCAAATAGGACAGTGCAACCTGCCGCATCTGCATTTATGTTCATGTTCAAGCAAGTATTACTGGCTGTGTTTGCATATTTTGGTCCATCCCCTGTAGACCATTATAAAGCATTTAGTAATTCTGCACTGTGTAAATAGGATAAAATAGATACTGTTTATATTCGTTCATGAGAAGTACAACAACGGACATAACATAAACCACAAGGAGATCTTAGAAAAGTGCGAGTCGGAGAGAAGAAGGAACATGACAAATCACATGTTTCGAAGGAAAGGAAAGTGATGTGACTGCCTGAGAAATGAAGAGAGAAAGAGGGGTAAACGGGAGAAATTGGAAGAATTTGTCTGACAAGGGGAAATTTTAATTTCTGGGCAAACGCTATGAGTGTTACAGAAGGAAGAGGGAGTTTGCATCTGATTTTGTTTTATGGATTGACACAGCTATTGTACTGGATAAAGGGGACCTTGCGTTTAAATACCATTAGATGACAGGTACTTAATATCTCATGAGCCGATTGTGCTACAGCGTTACAACGCATCCAACTACAAAGTTCGCGTGGAGACAGTCATAATGTGGAATGTGCACTCATTCTCATAAATTAAGGGTAATTGCAGAATGTTGTGAAACACAACGTGATATTATACAAAACTGGCGCTGATAGCATAGTCACATAGTAAACACACACGACACAGATGTGTCGGAAAAGGAATTAGATACAATTGAATGTCATCGATAATGTTTTAAGAACAGGTTGTCACACAAATATCAACGAAAGTAAAACAAATATTATGCAGTACAGTGTAATTAAAGCAAACTATACGAAAGAATTAGAATAGCAAATGAGACACTAGTAGCAGCACATGATATTTGCTCTTTGGTCAGCCAAAAATGACGTGGTCCATGTTTGATAGGATATGAAATGCAAACAGGTAACAGCAAGAAATGTGTTTCCGAAAAACAGAAACTTGTTGGCTGTTAATATAATTTTTAAGCGGTGGAGCTTCTTTCTGAAGGTAATTTTACGGAGTGTAGTCTCATGCTGATGCGAATCATGGGCCATAAGCAGTAAGGACAAGAAGAGAATGTTTTTGTTGTTGTTGTTGTGGTCTTCAGTCCAGAGACTGTTTTGGTGCAGCTCTCCATGCTACTCTATCCTGTGCAAGCTTCTTCATCTCCCAGTGCCTACTGCAACCTACATCCTTCTGAAACTGTTTAGTGCATTCATCTCTTGGTCTCCCTCTACGATTTTTGCCCTCCGCGCTGCCCTCCAACACTAAATAGGTGATTCCTTGATGCCTCAGAATATGTCCTACCAATCAATCCCTTCTTCTAGTCAAGTTGTGCCACAAATTTCTCTTCTCCTCAATTCTATTCAGTACCTCCTCATTAGTTATGTGATCTACCCATATAATCTTCAGCATCTATCTGTAGCACCACATTTCGAAAGTTTCTGTTCTCTTATTATCTAAACTATTTATCGTCCACGTTTCACTTGCATACATGGCTACACTCCATACAAATACTTTCAGAAGAGACTTCCTGACACTTAAATCCATACTCGATGTTAACAAATTTCTCTTCTTCAGAAACGCTATCGTTGCTATTACCAGTCTACGTTTTATATCCTCTCTACTTCGACCATCATTAGTTATTTCGCTCCCCAAATAGCAAAACTCATTTACTACTTTAAGTGTCTCATTTCCTAATCTAATACCCTCAGCATCACCCTATTTAATTCGACTACATTCCATTATCCTCGTTTTGCTTTTGTTGATGTTCAGCTTATATCCTCCTTTCAAGACACTGTCCATTCTGTTCAGCTGCTGTTCCAGGTCCTTTGCTGTCTTTGACAGAATTACAATGTCATCGGCGAACTTCAAAGTTTTAATTTCTTCTCCATAGGTTTTAATACCTAGCCCGAATTTTTCTTTTCTTTTCTTTACTGCTTGCTCAGTATACAGATTGAATAACATTGGGGAGAGGCTACAACCCTGTCTCACTCCCTTCCCAACCACTGCTTCCCTTTCATGTGGCTCGACTCTTATAACTGCCATCTGGTTTCTGTACAAATTATAAATGTCCTTTCGCTCCATGTATTTTACCCCTGCCATCTTCAGAATTTGAAAGAGAGTATTCTCTGAGTCTACAAATGCTAGAAACGTAGGTTTGCCTTTCCTTAATCTATTTTCTAAAGTAGGTCGTAGGGTCAATATTGCCTCACGTGTTCCAACATTTCTACGGAATCCTAACTGATCTTCCCCGAGGTCGGCCTCTGCCAGTTTTTTCACTCGTCTGTAAAGAATTCGTGTTAGTATTTTGCAGCCGTGGCTTATTAAAGTAATAGTTGGGTAATTTTCATATCTGTCAGCCCCTGCTTTCTTTCAGATTGGAATTATTATATTCTTCTTGAAGTCTGAGAGTATTTCGCCTGTCTCTGTATCTTGCTCACCAGATGGTAGAGTTTTGTCAGGGGTGGCTCTCCGAAGGCTATCAGTAGTTCTAATGGAATGTTCTCTACTCCCGGGGCCTTGTTTCGACTTAAGCTTTTGAAATAAGGGGCTACAGTAAAAGGTTGGAAATTATGTAGCTAGTTCGAATAACTACTGAATCGAAGTGGGAAGAAAGCCTGAGGCAACAGGGAATCGTGAATTTCGTAATGGAAGAAAGTGGGTGGAGAAGGAGGTGCAGTTGGGGGGGGGGGGGGGGGAGCTGAATATAACATGAAAATTTACGTAGGTGGCCGTAGTTACGCAGAGAAGAAGAAACGTGCACAGTGGATGACTAGGGAGGACAGCTGCGTCAACCAAATATTCTGACCACAACAACGTCAAGAATTACCACAAGAAGAAGAATTAGCATACCTCTACCGTCTACATCGGTATCTTTACAACTACATTTACATACACATTTACATCTAAGTAAACATCTACGTTTATAACTACATCAACATCTATATTCCGCAACACACACTATTGTGTACGGCAGCAGAGTTTTCAGTTGCGCTGTTGCGTCCCCGTTTCTTGTTACTGCAGCGAAAGGTGAGCGGGAGCTATGATTGTTGGGTAAGCCGTGCATGCTCTGTATATGAGATATGAGTAAGATGAAGGAAGCAACATATTAGATGATTTTCCTAGGAACGTATTCTCTTGGAATTACAACAGTGCAGGACTCCGTGACGTACATTACCTCTCCCGTAGTCTCACCCACTGGAATTGTGTGATCAGCCCTTGATGCTTTCGCTCTTTCTAAACTAACTTATGACTGTATGCTCTATTTGTATTTCCCTCTTATTTATTTCTTCTATCAGTCCGACCTAGTAAGGATCCCAGACTGTAGAGCATCCTCAAGTACAGATCAAACCAGAGTTTTTAAGCTACAGTAAGCGTTTATTCAAAATCTGAAGCTTTAAAACATGTTCAACCTGATTTATTAAAAGACATTAAGCAATACGCTAGGAGCTGTATGAAAAATGTTTAATTGCAAGACCAGTATTCAGGAATGTAGTCGTTCTTCAACGGCATGAGATGTCTCCTTCTACACCAAACGCTCAAACAACAGTCTAGTAATTATGTTTACATGCAACTCATCGTATATAGCAAGATGTCGTCCAACATACACGCTGCAGCACACCAAACACAACACGTTCGACCTTAGGTTCCTGTGATTTTCCTTTGGAACTTGACGGCTGTTGTTTATTCGAAAAGACATAGCTACAGCGTTTTGATCCACAAATTTGACTTATTGTAAGGAAAGAGAATAGTAAATTTCAATCTTTTCCCTTCTCAAGAAATGTGGTGTTGTTTGAATTAACACGTAATCTTGTATGATGATGAAATACGTTTAGTGTTAGTAGAGTGCTGTGATACGTGAAATGTGAATGCTGTATTCCACATCTGGAACTGAGCAGCGGTACCTACCCCAAGCAGGGTGTTTTCTTCCTTTTCTACTAACAGGGAGCCACTAACGAAACAAATCAAAGATTGCGTTATCAGCATACGATACTTATTTCTTCTGAAGTACATAAGAGGAACGTGGTTACACACTAAAGAGGAGGTACAATATCTTGTGCGAAACGAATAGACCGAACTGAACTTCTTGGCCTCGGACGACGCGGTGCTTTGCCCTTACCAGCATGTGAACAGTCCCTCCCACGAGAGCAGGTGGGGTTTATGTCTACACGTCTAGTACTCTCTGTTCTCCTTAGTCATGAACGAAAGAGATTACCGCCAGAACTAGCACTTCTCAAGTTTTATTGTTGATAATGAGGCTGAAATTACAGGAGACTGAGGATACAAAGGAAGGAATAAAATTAAAGTCTGTGTTAGGTGTCTAAGATGTCTCTTTCACTGCAGCCGTTCTCCTTATAAACCGAAGATATGAAAAATTCTTGTTCTGCTCTTTTTGACATGTCACCATTGAACTTTAGATATAACTGAACAGTCTAAAACTCAGGTGAACCTATTACGTCATATAGGTTTGCATAAAAACGCCTCGTAAAGTCATTCTCGCTAGAAATTCGCTACTCTCATAAAAAGAGGTGTACGCCAGTACTTACCACTTTTTTAGTTGTTCCGTTGACTATGTCTAAACAGAACTCAGTCAATGATGCTGATATACATAAGCGTATTGGAAAGTAGTGGCTACGGGGTCCGTTAAGAAATGTCGACAAATTCTTGTACAAACTGTAGGAAACAATTTAGCATTCTTTGCTTCAATCTTTTGCCAATTTCCTATATGAGAAACGGCGAAACAGGAACTTCACTGTTCTTACGCAGTGATGCGATACAAGATTCCAGAAAGGCTTCAGCGAAAGCAAAGCAGTCCTTACGTATTTGTGAGAAACATTCGAGAGCTCATGAATACAAACGCAATCACTAATTCTACGTGATGCTGCATGTAACAATATGTTAATATTACCCTATTAACTGAATCTATACTAATAAGAAATTGTAAAATCCTTGTCCCTCTATGTCTGTATACAAACACGCTCAACTGCAAAACTACTACACGAATTTTAGTATCGTACTCACATATAACTTAAGAGAGAGGGGCGGGGGAGGCGTAGATAGACGAACGAACATAAGTTGAGGAGATGGACAAAGAGGAGGCGTAGCAGATGAATAGAAAGAGGGGGATTAGCAGATGAACAGAGAGAAGGGGTGGGGAAGACGGAGAGAGAGATTTGGGGGGAAGGAGGGGGGGAATGGAGAGAAACCGGGGCAGAGGGAATTGACAGGGAGAGAGAGGGAAAGTGCAGACTGAGTAATAGAATTGAAATAAGTGTGGTATACATTTACAGACAAACAAATTATTACAATTTCAGATAAATGAGATTACATATTCAAAAGAAAGAGCTCCACAAATTGAGCAAGTCAATAACGCATTGGTCCACCTGTGGCCTTTAAACAAGGCAGTTATTCGGCTTGGCACTGATTGACAGACTTGCTGGATGTCCTCCTGTGGGATACAGTGCCGAATTCCGTCCATCTGACGCCTTAGATCACCTACATCACTTGCTGGTAGGAGGTTCTGTTCATAATGCCCCAAACGTTCTCAACTGGAGAGAGATTCAGGGACCTTGCTGGCCAAGGTAGGATTTGGCAAGCACGAAGAGAAGCAGTAGAAACTATCTCCGTGTGCTGGTGAGTATTATCTTGCTGAAATGTGAGCCCAGGATGGCTTGCCACGAACGGTAACTAAACGGGGCATACACTATCGTCGATACCGTCGATGTAACGCTGTGCTGTAAGGCTGGCAACTAAAGGAGTCCTCCTACGAAAAGACATTGGACCCTAGATCACCAGTCATAGTTGTCGGATCGTAAGTCGGTTGGTATCCCACCGCTGTTCGTAGTGTCTCTAGACGAGTCTTCGGCCTGGAATCTCAATGACGACTAGATTTGTCTTCAGTGACGAGTCCCGCTTCCAATTGGATCCCGTTGACTAGAGAAGACTTGTCTGGAGACGCCCAAGACAGCTGTGCGAAAACAGCCTGACTGTCGCCCCCTATTGGACCGAGAACCAAGAGTGATGGTCTGTAGTGCCTTTTCTTTTATGACAGAACCCCTTTCATTGTCATACGCGGTATGCTTTGTAGTACAGCGGTAAGTCGACCATATCCTATGACCTTGTTTGTTGCCCTTCATGACAAGTTATCTAGGGCTGTCCTTGCAGCAACACACGGTGATAGTTTTTAGTGCTTGTCTTCAAGGTTGTCAAACCTCACCTGGGCCAGTAAGGTCGCCGGATCACTCTTAACCACTTGATAACGCTGGAAACATTATGGGCAGGGATCTCCAACTATATCGCGATTTTGATTATGTAACGCGTCTATTGCACAGGAGTTAGCAAGATATCCCTCAGGTGGACATCCGACAACACTATCAATCAATGCCAATCTGAATAACTGCTTGGGTAACGGCCAGAGGTGGATCAATCTGATATTGACTTTGCCAGCCGGAGTGGCCGAGCTGTTAAAGGCGCTACAGTCTGGAACCGCACGACCACTACGGTCGCAGGTTCGAATCCTGCCTCGGGCATGGATGTGTTTGATGTCCTTAGGTTAGTTAGGTTTAAGTAGTTCTAAGCTCTAGGGGACTTATGACCATAGCCGTTGAGTCCCATAGTGCTCAGAGCCATTTGAACCATTTTTTTTTTGTTACTGACTTGCAGAAGTAGTGAAGCTTTTTCTCTTGAATAAGTTATCCGATTTCTCTGTTATTTTAATAATCTACTTGTTTGTACATTAACATCACATTTACTTCATTCTGTACCATTCGGACAATTTCTTCGTGATACGTTCTTTTTTTGTCTTAGAGTGTATATACCAGAGCAACTCCCGGTACGCGACTAGCTCCAAGGCAAATTTGCACTAAGTGCAGGAATGACTTTCACTATTGTAAACAGTAATTTGTGTTATGGGAAAGAAAACCTGGTTTTTGGTTGTTAAGGGATAGGTTTATCGAATAGAGAACGTGGAAAGCGAGAATAAGGTGCCGGAATGTATTAGTGTACAGGGTGAATCACCTAACTCTTGCACCGCAAATATTGAGAAAATAAAAAATGCTGTTACTGTGCGGTTTTAACAGACTGGATTGGTAGTCAGAGGGTCTTATTGTTAACTAATCAACAGATTTTAATAATACTAATGCAGGGCATTTTTATCAAGACATACACTTTTCAAATGGAACAACGAGTATTTTCGTTTACAGCCTAAAAGTAGCGTAAATTAGATTGTCAGTGGTGTTTGTTACAGGATTCTAGTGCGAGTCGTTTATGAGACATCTTGTTTTGAGACTTTCACACACCGATACTTGTACAATACCTGTGCTATTAAACCTAAAGAACAACACTAATTACGTGTAGTCGGGCCAATAATGAGACACTGATCTTCGCAGGTGGAGTTCTGTAAGTTCCCCGGCAGCGGCAATACACCCTTCCAGTGTGGTATGGAAGACTGCTACAGATATGTTAGCATTTCAGCGGAGATATCTGAGCAGTTTGCCGTAGTACGTCGTTACATATCTTCGGGTGCAGTTGACATGTCTTCGTAGACTATGTATTTCAGCTTTCCCCGTAGAAAAATAGGCTACAGGCGTCAAATCCGGGAAACAGAGTGGCCAAAGTACAGGTCCTATACGTCCGATCCAACGATTTGGGTAATTCGTGTGGACTAGCAGTAGTAATTCATGCACTGAGGGCTGGACTGCAATAGTATTGGTACGACAGGTTCTTCCTAGTGAGCAGAGAAACGTCCTCTAGCATCAGTGGAAGATGCTCTGTTAGGAGGCTGCGATACTGTGCGTGATGAATGTTGCAGCTATGAAAAAAGCGTCTTTGAGCTGAAGGTTCCCTATAACGCACCACCCGTTTGTCTCCATGGACACCGACATTCTGCCTGACTAAGCCAATGGGGACTGTCAACAGACCAATTACGAAACAAGTTACGTCATACATCTGGAGTGTCTTAATGCTCATATACAGAAATCAACACGAGTGTCATAATCGTTTCCATGTAGTTCTTCAAGAGAGACGTGTGACAGTGATGTAGCCCATGTCGATGGAGGATGTGTAGGACAGTTGTCTGACTGATGCTGTGAGGTGCCCGATTTTATGGACTTCTTAGAGTAAGTAATTAGAACAGCACCTCTATTTTAATTTCGATAAGAGACCGCTTACGAGTTGTTTAGAACATTGACGTTTGTGGGCAAAGAAGATGATGTTATTAATCGTTTGTGTTACATGCTGAGCGGAACAGGCAGTCAGAATACGCCGAATGTTTTTGCTGAGAAACCACAGGAAACGAAGACAGGCATCGTGAACTAGAGGGCCTCACCTCTGTGCGTGACACGAACGGAACAGCGTTTCTGAACGGGCTGTCTCCATGTGGTGTTGTGGGGCGGTCGTATTTTGGAAGCAGTGGCACAGCGGAGGATGCAGGCCCGCCGGCTAAAAGCCGGCTCTTAGCAGTACGCTTTTGTACGAGCTCGGGCCGTTGAGCCGTGGGCCGTGGGCCGTGGAGCTCCGGTCCAGCTGCACTCCATAGTTTTTTTTCATTTATTTAAAAGGCAGGAGTAGGAGTATTGCTGGAATTTTCCACTCAACTGCGAGTCTGAGCCTTTCCCGTGGGCGGAGACGACGTTTCACTTTGTACGACGTTTTGATCACAATAGAGAAGCACCCAGACAGCCATTAGCTATCGAGTAGATGTACCAGCGCATCTCTAAGAGCTGTATATTTGTCACTATGTAAGCATAGTGGGGTAATTAAGAAGCTCTAAGAGCAGTTGGATATTTAAAGTGCTCTTCTTTCTCGTGTGCTCGTAATGAGACATTGTGTTGGCACTAAAGCCGTCGGCACACGGACCGTGCATCCGAACGTTGAGCGTTGAGCGTGCCAGGTTTCTTACAGCATAGCGTGGAATAGCACGCTCGGGAGTGTTTCCACACGCGCAGAGCAATATCTGGCATGTCAAATATTCTGAGCGTGCGTCTGAGCGCTGACCAATGAGATGGCACAACGCCACCTGCGTCACAAGCACGCCGCCATGTGAGTTGTGAGGTGCCATATTGGCATTCATTTCAAGCCTATATGTACAGGGCTATTACAAATGATTGAAGCGATTTCACAGCTCTACAATAACTTTATTATTTTAGATATTTTCACAATGCTTTGCACACACATACAAAAACTCAAAAAGTTTTTTTAGGCATTCACAAATGGTCGATATGTGCCCCTTTAGTGATTCGGCAGACATCAAGCCGATAATCAAGTTCCTCCCACACTCGGCGGAGCATGTCCCCATCAATGAGTTCGAAAGCATCGTTGACGCGAGCTCGCAGTTCTGGCACGTTTCTTGGCAGAGGAGGTTTAAGCACTGAATCTTTCACATAACCCCACAAAAAGAAATCGCATGGGGTTAAGTCTGGAGAGCGTGGAGGCCATGACATGAATTGCTGATCATGATCCCCACCACGACCGATCCATCGGTTTTCCAATCTCCTCCTTAAGAAATGCCGAACATCATGATGGAAGTGCGGTGGAGCACCATCCTGTTGAAAGATGAAGTCGGCGCTGTCGGTCTCCAGTTGTGGCATGCGCCAATTTTCTAGCATGTCCAGATACACGTGTCCTGTAACGTTTTTTCGCAGATGAAAAAGGGGCCGTAAATTTTAAACCGTGAGGCATCCAGAAGCTTTAAACTGCGCATACCATCGCCGAATGGAGTTAGCAGTTGGTGGATCTTTGTTGAACTTCGTCCTGAAGTGTCGTTGCACTGTTATGACTGACTGATGTGAGTGCATTTCAAGCACGACTACGCTTTCTCGGCTCCTGTCGCCATTTTGTCTCACTGCGCTCTCGAGCGCTCTGGTAGCAGAAACCTGAAGTGCGGCTTCAGCCAAACAAAACTTTATGAGTTTTTCTGCGTATCTGTAGTGTGTCGTGACCGTATGTCAATGTATGGAGCTACAGTGAATTTATGAAATCGCTTCAATCATTTGTAATAGCCCTGCATGTATGCCGTCTCTGAGCACCAGCAAATTGAGAATCACTGGAAAACCCGTTGTTAACTGTGTGATTCGTTCCAATAAAATAATGAGAAACATCATATTCGTGGCAAAAGAATTAATGTAACTTCCGTTTTATGAGAGTAGGCTATTTGAATGCAGCGACACACTGCAGAACCACCCAAAACGCATTGTTCTTGATACAATTTGTTGTAATTATATTTCAATTAGTAACATATCTACGAATGAGGTTTTCAGCAACGGGTAACGTAAATGATTATGTGCGAAGGGCGTGATGTTGGTTTAGCGTAATGAGCAGCGTCACTGTCCTGTATAGATTTGTTTGGTGGGGCGGTGGTTTGCGTCTTGACCCTTCCAGTTTTTTTCCTGACATTCTCGTTTATAATAGGTTCTGATAATTTATTATTAGTTTAATATACGTATATGCTATAATATCTGATGTTATGTAAATATAAGTTCACCCTTTTTGTGGGGTGACTTTGTTCGATTGGCTTAATCTATAGGACATCTTGCGCTACTTGTATAAAGAAATTTTGCTCCTTTTCCTTTTACGCTTCGTAATTGACATGTTGCAAAGATTCTGCTACTGTGTAGGAACAGTGATCAAGTAAGACTGACCTCGGAGCTTTACTAAAATGTGGGAATGATGAAATAATGTTTATCTTATGCGCAGAAGTATTCCAAATTTGTAACGCATTGTAATGGAACTTTTATGAACCTGTGTCCTTATTGATTCGACATGGTACTTTCCTTTTCGTAGACGATGGAGGAAATGTGCGTTTTAATAGAGCTATCGTGGGAATTTTAGGCGCTCCCGTTGGGCAAACTGTGTGATTTACGAACTAGAAACATCCCTCAACTGTCGCTGGAGTGCGTTGCGATCGCGTATACCACGTTGGGGCCCACGTACCGTATGCACAAGTCGCATCGTTCCTGAGCGTTCAGCAGCACGTTGAACTGGGCACGCTCAACGTTAACGTTCGACAGCACGGTCCGTGTGCCGACAGCTTAAGCACTACGGGACTTAACATCTGAGGTCATCAGTCCCGTAGACTTAGAGCTGCTTAAACCTAACTAACCTAAGGACATCACACACATCCATGCCTGAGGTAGGATCGAACCTGCGACCGTAGTAGCAGCGCGGTTCCGGAATGCAGTTGCTAGAACCGCTCGGTCACAAGGTCAGGCGACACTGTGTTCATCTGGCCAGTAGTTAAGCAGGTGATCTCAATCGCACACGGTACGATACCAGAGCTGTTCAAAGAGAGAAGTATAAGGGAATTCAAATGAAACCCGGTCATTAGTGTAAAGTAACGGTAACGATTTCATTAACTCAAAAATGTAGTTGGACACAGTACACATACCCGCCAAAACTGTTGGCACATTTATCCCATTGCGACACTAGCCGGTCGATTCCATCCATGAATAAGGTGGTAGGGTGCTGCCGGATCCAGGCCTGGACCCAGTCACACACTTCGATGTCCGCGAATAGCTTGTATTAGAGATCCAAACACACGAAAGTCACACTGTGAGAGGTCGGGACTGAACGGTGGATGTTCCAGCGTTTCCC
Organism: Schistocerca americana; assembly: GCF_021461395.2. NCBI lineage: Eukaryota > Metazoa > Arthropoda > Insecta > Orthoptera > Acrididae > Schistocerca > Schistocerca americana. The sequence goes on along the minus strand of NC_060121.1, from coordinate 715,210,347 downwards.
ACCGAAACTGCTGCAATGTCGTCTTCACGGCATTGGCCGTGTGGGGGCAGGCATTATCATGCAGGAGGAAAACAACAGTGAACAACATACCTCGGCGTTTCGGCTTGATGGCTCGTCTAAGGTTTTGGAAAGTGGCTTGGTAACGCTGGGAATTGATGGTGGTCCCCGTTTCAGGAACTCGACAGGCACTGGGCCCTTGTGGTCAAATAAAGGACATCATGAACTTACCAGACCTGGTGTGCACGGACTTTGATTTCTTTGGAGGTGGTGAAGTCACATGTTCCCACTGCTTGCTCTGACGCTTGCTTTCTGATTCAAAATTGTGACATCATGTTTCGTCATCTGTGATAATAAGCCACAGAAAGCCGCATTCCTCCTCATGATAAGGTTGAAGATGACTCAAAGACAGTGCCAGTCGAGTATTGCGCTGTTCGGCGATCTGTTGGTAGGGAACCCACTGCGCACAGATTTTTCGAAAGTTCAAGTGCTGGTGCATTATGGTGTGGATGGTGCCGACGCTAATACCCATTAACCGACGGATCTCGTCCAGGTTATTTCGCGGTTGTCCAAGACTAAAGCATCCACTTGCGCAAACATTTCCGGTATGATGACACGATGAACCTGTACAGGACGAGCATCGTCCTCCAATGACTCGCGGCTCTCGAGGAATCGTTTGCGCCAGTCCTCAACATTTGAACGACCCAGACAGTACTCATCGTACACAGCCTTCATCCGTCGATACATTTCACGTTCTCCAACCACCTCCGCCGCGAAAACTCGAATCACTCCTGGTGGTTTCTGCTGACTCGCCTGCATGCTCTGTAGTGGACGATAACTTGTGTGACCACCGCCTCTTCAGAGTGAAAGCATACTGGCGCTTTGCAACATTAAACGGTGCGCACGCGTCAGTCTCTCTACCAATATATGGCGCCACCATACCAGCAGTTAAGTGGCGCCACCTTACGTGTAAGGCAAAGGTAGACGCACTGACCAGGTTTCATTTGAATGACAATATTAGTTCAAGACAGTAGACAGGTTTCAGAGCTACAGCGAGCGTCTACCGACGGTGGGGGAGCCTCAGTCAGTCAGTCAGTAGCAGCCGCTTTCACTGTCGTTTTGGATATGGTGATACCGCAGCTCGGCAGAATATAGGACCTTAATCCAGGAAATGCGTTGAGTTCGATGCCATTGTGCTGTGTTAAAATGCTGTCAGATTCATTTGGGAATTGGTTAATTTTCTTGATATATCTTGACCACGTCCTTTTTTGTCAGTATTTAGTTAGATCGCGTTGCGGAATTTATTTAAGAGGGAAACAAGTTCAATACCATTCCAGACTCAAAGCGATTGTTATGAATAGTGGGTATTCTTGTCAATGCTAACGGCTCATTGAAAAAAAGGGTTCACAATGAATTTTATGTATATTTATATACAAATACTTTTTTCTCTCTTTATAATTTTCCACCATCGCTTCCAATGCCACTTCTTCATGCGACTGCGTGGGAGCAAATATACGGTTCAACTGCAACAGCAACAGAACATTAATTCCCCCCTCTTCTATCGTCACTTGATTGCTTCCGTTGCGTTGTCCAGGTGTTACGCTACTAGTTTCACTTGAAGAAGATGACAAACAATTTCCGAGATAGGTTACGTCTGTTGCGATATTTTGCCTCATATACCGTTTTTTATTCAGTCTTCTGACTGGTTTGATGCGGTCCGCCTTCAATTCTTCTCAGGGTACCACTTCCAACCTACGTCCTCAATTATCTGCTGGATGTATTTCAATCTCTATCTTTTTCTACAGGTTTTTCCCTCCGTAGCTCCCTCTACAACCATGGAAATTATTCTATGATGTCTTAACAGATGTCGTGTCATCATGTCTCTCTTTCTTTTCAGTGTTTTCATTATACTGCTTTCTTCTCCGATTCTGCGCACAACCCTCTCATTCCTTATGAGTCCACCTAATTTTTAACATTCGTGTATAGCATCACAACTGAAATGTTTCTATTCTCCTCTGTTATAGTTTGCCCACAGTCCATGTTACACTACAATGATGTGCTCCTAATGTAAATTCTCAGAAATTTATTCGTCAAATTAAGGTCTGTGTTTGATACTAGTAGATTTCTGTAGGTCTGGAGTGCCCTTTTTGCCTGTGCTAGATTACTTTTAATGTTCTCCTTGTTCCGACGATCCTGTGATTCTTCTTCACTTTCACTGAGGATGAAAATGTCATCAGCGAACCTTAACATTGATATCCTTCCATCTTTAATTTTTATCCAAAGCTTGAGCTTTTCTTTTATTGCCGTCATTACTTATTCGATGCATAGTTTGAGCGGCTGGGCGAAAGACAACATCCATGACCTACACCCATTTTAATCCGAGCACTTCTTTCTTGGTCTCTCACTCTTATTACTCCTTCTTGGCTCCTGTACGTGTTGTATATTACCCGCCTCTCACTATAGTTTACCCCTGTTTTTCTCAGAATATTGAAAATCTGCACCATTTGACCTTGTCGAACGCTTTTTCAGGTCGACAAATCTTTTGAACGCATCTTAATTTTTCTTTAATCTTGCTTCCGTTATCAACCCAACGTCGTAGCTGCCTCTATAGTGTGTTTAACTTTTCAAAATCCAAACTGATGGTCATCTAGCACAGCTCTAATCCCAAGTAATTACCTTGGGAAGCGAATGAAGTCCAAAATGAACACTGGCCACTTCACATGGTGAAGGGTCCACACCCGTTGGTAATGTGGTAGGTAGTGTGAAGTTAAGTTGCCGGAGCAGTACCTGAGAGGGAATTGTGGGAGGTGACAGAGAAGAAGTGCTCACCGATTACTGGCGATCAAGGGAGACATCGAAGATGAGGGCATAGGATGTATCCGCTATGGAGAATGTCACGCCAGCATGACCGTGGTACTACAGCTTAGAGCCTTTCCACTGGGCTGTTGTAAAAGGTGCCAGAGGCCAAACGTATTGCACACTGGTGGGATGTAATGAGACGGCTTCATAGATGAAACACCCATAGTCAGTTTCGAAAGGACAAGGAATAGGTACCAATGGAGGATGGTGGTCCTATCCACTCCCCAGGAACTACCACTTAGGGCACGTAGGACACTGAGGGACCGTGTACAGCATGTGGTCAGTTAAGACACGTAGCAGGACCAAGAAAGTTTTCTGTAAAGCAAAAGCTCTAGGAATTTCGTAGTGTCACAAAGAAAGAACAACAGGCCCAAGATATAAAGGTGGTGGAAGAAACCTATTGCGAAGCCAGACAGTTTTGTCAGTGGAAAAGAGAGAGCCACTCTCGATTCTTCGCGATAAAGACGATCGACACGTCGTTGAAGACGCCGCTCAATAGATCGCCAAATCGTTTACGAAAAGCGAGCCGAAGATAGCTGGCAGGAGACAGGCCATAATAGGCTTAATGGCTATAGCAAAGAGAACAGAGCCTTGAGGCACACTGTTCTCGTGGATATAGGTGTCCGATAAGACGGAACCCACACATACCTTGAAAACTCTTTTTTTTAAATTCCTGAAGGCAATGAGACAGGCGGCCGCAAAATCATATGTACGTTCTAAATAGAGTTCGGAGGATACCAGCCCCCCAGCTGGTATCGTAGGCTTAACCCCAAATCAATAAACATTGTCACAGGCTGGTATTTCCGCAGAAAACCATTAATTACATGGGGTAACAAAGTGAGGAGATGGTGACTGAACTGCGTAACGGTTGCCTCATAATCCACATTATTCAGTGGTGTGCAGACTGTAAGAGTTGAGCCACCACATCAGCCATCCATGAATCGCACGTTCCATCACCTTGCAAACACGGCTGAGATAGAAATGTGGCGGTAGCTAGAAGGAAGATGTTGATCCTTGCTGGGCTTGGGTTTGTCTGTGAAAGTGGCTTCACACCAGCGTCTGGGAAACATGCCCTGCCCAAATGGGACTGTATGTATAAAGGAGAAAGTGCTTTCCTGGAAGCGAAAGATGCTGCAACGTCAGAATGTGAGCATTGGCCAGCCCTGGGGCAGAAGATGGGGATGAAGTGAGAGCATGGTATAGTTCCTCATTGTAAAGGCTGCATTGCAATACTCACCATCGTGAACATTCCACTCGTGCTGGCGGGAGGAAGGAAGGTTTATGGTTGGTGGAGCTCGAAATATCCGCAAAACAGTGGAATAAGGCGTTGTAGATAACAATAGGGTCGACAATGACAGCATCATCCACGTTCAGGCCTGCAGTTACGGAGTCCACAGCTCTTGACGTAGTAGGTACTGTTACTGCCTCTGGATCACAGAGTCCTATGTTCGTTCCCGGCTTTCTTTTTAACGTCTATGATTGCCCTTTTTGGAGATGTTCATTCCTCTTCATATGAACTTGCTAGTGACCTATTCCTTATTGCAGTATCTATATACTTAGAGAACTATAAGTTTATCTCTTCATTCATTTGTACTTCTGTATCTCGTTTCTTTGTGTGTTGATTCATCGTGACTAGACACTCGAACTTCTGTCTAATAATCAGCGCTACTAAATTGTGATACGAGTATATATACTCTCCTGAGAACGCCTTACAATCCAGTATCTGATTTCAGAATCTCGGTTTGACAGTGGTGTAATGTAACTGAAATCTTCCTGTATCTCCTGGTCTTTTCAAACTATACCTTATCTGATTTTGGGATGGAGTATTCACTATTACTAGCTGAAATTTATTGCACAATTGAGTTGGTCCTTTTCCTCTCTCGTTCCTATTACCAATTCCGTATTCTCCTGCAACCCTTTCTTCTACTCCTTCCCGTACAACCACATTCCAGTCCCTCACGACTGTTAGATTTCCATCTCCCCTTATGAATTGAATTATCCTTTATCGTCTCCATATACTTTATTTCTTTACCTTCAGCTTGCGACGCCAAAATGTATACCTCAATAACATTATGACTAAACTGTTCACAGCAGTATACTCTCTGCCCTATCTTCCCATTCGCAACGAGTCCAACTCCCGTTATAAGATTTTCTGCTACTTTGATGTTACCAGAAACCGTTGTCTTCTTTCCATTTCACTTCCCTGTCCTCCACTACACATAGACTAAACCTTGGCATTTTCTTTTTTTGGATTTTCTAGCTTCCGTAACATTCTCAAAGTTATAACACTCCACACCCAGACTCATAGAACTTTATCCTTTCATTGGTTACTCAGTCTTTTTCCCTTGTTCACCTCCACCTTGGAAACCCCTCCCGGAGATGGGGACTACATCGGAATCTTTCGCCAATGGAGAGATCATCATGATACTTCTTCAGTTACAGGCCACACATCCTGTGGCGTCACGTCATGTATCTTTAGAGCAGTGGTTTCCATTGGCTCATGCATCCTCATGCCGTTGATCATTGCTGATTCTTCCACCTTTACAGGCAGTTTCCTACCACAAGAGCAAAGGAGTTCCCTAAACATCTGTCCACTCTCTCTTTCACAAACTCGTTACCAGACTGTGGGTGACATCTTCTGCCACAAATCTGCAGCCACAGCTTCTGATGATTTTCATTCAAAATTTCAGCAGTGGCAGTGTTCGAACCCAGAAGCTAAGTCGTTTTGATTACTGCTCAAAGACACCACGCCTACAGAATGGGTGCATCACTGCATACCTCAATTTTTTCGAGTCGTCTGTCACCTGACTACTTTAATGCAGCCCCCCAACATTTCCTATTCTCTAGCAACTTTTCATCTCAGAGTAGCACTTTCAAAATACATCAATTATTTGCTCGATATACTCCAATCTCTGTCTTCCTCTAAAGATTTTATGTTCTACAGCTGGCCGGTCGTAATGACCGAGCGGTTATAGGTGCTACAGTATGGAACCGCTCGACAGCTACGTCGCAGGTTCGAATCCTGCCTCGGGCATGGATGTGAGTGATGTCCTTAGCTTAGTTAGGTTAAAGTAGTTCTAAGTTCTAGGGGACTGATGACCTCAGAAGTTAAGTCCCATAGTGCTCAGAGCCATTCTTCTACAGATCCCTCTGTTACCATTGTAGTTATTCCCTGATGTCTTAACAGATTTACTGTCACACTGTCCCTTCTTATTGTCAGTTTTTTCTACATATTCGTTTCCTCTCCAATTCTGCGCAGAACTTCCTCAAACCTTATCAGTCCACCTAATTTTCTACATCAGTCTGTAGCACCACATCTCAAATGCTTCGATGCTCTTATGCTCCGCTTTTCCACCGAGCGAGGTGGCGCAGTGGTTAGACACTGGACTCGCATTCGGGAGGACGACGGTTCAATCCCGCGTCCGGCCATCCTGATTTAGGTTTTCCGTGATTTCCCTAAATCACTTCAGGCAAATGCCGGGATGGTTCCTCTGAAAGGGCACGGCCGACTTCCTTCCCCATCCTTCCCTAATTCGATGAGACCGATGACCACGCTGTCTGGTCTCTTTCCCCAAACAACCAACCAACCAATCCGCTTTTCCCACAGTCCATGCTTCACTACCATACAATCCTGTGCTCCAGATGTACATAGAAATTTCTTCCTGATATTAAGGCCTACGTTTGATACTAGTAGACTTCTCTTGGAGAGGAACGCCCCCTTTGCCAGTGGTGGTCTGCTTTTGATGTCATATTTGCTCCATCCACCTGTGAATATTCTGCAGCCTAGGTAGCAGAATTCCTTAACTTCATCTGCTTCGTCACTCCTGTCCTGACCCTAAGTTTCTCGCATTTCTCACTTCTCCTTATTCCCTTTACTTTCAGCATTCTTTGATTTGTTCGCAGTCCGTATCTTGTACTCATTACACTGTTCATGCCATTCAGCAGATCATGTAACTCATATTCAATTTCACTCTGGAAGGCAGTATCATCAGCTAATCGTATCATTCATATCCTCTTATCTTTAATTTTAATTGCACTCCTGAATCCTGAACGTTACTTTTATTTCCATCATTTCTTCTCCGATGGAACAGCATGGGCGAAATGCCGCACCTAGCGTTAAACTCATTCATGCCTCTTATTATTCCCTCTTGGCTCTTGTACATGTTTCATATTACCTGTCTCTCCGTATAGCGTACACCTATTTTCTTCAGAATTTTGAACGTCTAGCGCCTTTTTACAGAGTAGAACACTTTTTCCAGGTCGACAAACCCCACGAACGTGTATTTGTCTTTAGGCTTGCGTCCGTTATCAACCTCAACGTGACAATGGAATTTCTGTTGCCTTCACCTTTCCTAAAGCCAAACAGCTCGCCATCTAACATATAATCAGATTTCTTTTCTATTCCTCTGTGTATTATTTTTGTCATCAACTTCGATGCATGAGCCGTTAACTCGGCTGTGCGATACCTGTCAGCTCTTGCAGTCTTTGGAACTGTGTGGATGATATTTTTCCGAAAGTCGGATGGTATATCGCCAGATTCGTACATTCTACACACCAACGTGTATGCTCGTTTTGTTTCCATTTTCCCCAATGGTTTTAGAAATTTTGATGGAGTGTTATCTATCCCTTATTCCTTATTCGATTTTAGGTTTTCCAAAGGTCCCTTGAATTCTAATACTAGATCCCCTACCTCTTCTAAATAGACTCCTGTTTCTTCTTCTATCACATCAGGCATAATTTCTCCCCCATTTAGGACTTCAATGTGGTATTTCCACCCATCGGCTTTCTTCTCTGCATTTAACAGTGCAATTCCTATTGCACTCTTAATGCTACTATCCTTGCTTCTACTTTCACCGAAAATTATTTTGACTTTCCTCTATGCTGGGTCAGTCCTCATAACAGTCATTTCTTCTATGATTTCTTCACATTTAGCATGCAGCCATTTCGTGTTAGCTTCCCTGCACGTCATATTTACGTCGTTCCTCAGCGACTTTTGTTTCTGTATTCCTTAATTCCCCTGAACATTTTTGTACTTCCATCTTTCATAGATCAGCTGAAGTATTTCTTCTGTTATCCATTGTTCCTTTGCAGTTACCTCTTTGTACATATATTTTTCTTTACAACTTCTATGACTTCCCTTTACAGAGATATTCCTTTCTCTTAAATTGTACTGCATACTAAGCTGTTCCTTATTGTAGTATCCTCTTCATCCCTTAGTACGGTACTTCTATATCCCATTTCTTCGAGTACTGATTCTTCCTGACTAATCGTAAACGCCAGCCTGAGTGGCCGTGCGGTTCTAGGCGCTACAGTCTGGAGACGAGCGACCGCTACGGTCGCAGGTTCGAATCCTCCCTCGGGCATGGATGTGTGTGATGTCCTTAGGTTAGTTAGGTTTAAGTAGTTCTATGTTCTAGGGAACTGATGACCTCAGAAGTTAAGTCCCATAGTGCTCAGAGCCATTTGAACCATTTTTTAATCGTAAACTTCAGCCCACTCTTCATCACCACTACATTGTCATCTGAGTCTATATCTGGTCCTGGGTAAGCCTTACAAACCACCATCTGATTTCAGAATCTCTGCCAGACCATGGCGTAATTTAACTGAAATCTTCCATTATCCCCCGTCCTTTTCCAAGAACACTTTCTCCTCTTGTCATTCTTTAACAGAGTTATGTTTTTTATTTGGTAACAGGCATGCGTGGATTGTAGCATTCATACTGCAAACATTCATAGAGCTTGTTGCCACTCAATGTATATTATTAACATCAGGCACTATCAATGAAGCACAATAGGCCAGGCGTGAAAATTAACCTGTGAGGTTCGGAAACACATACCGAAACTGCTGACACAATCATCAATAAACGCTTTAAAAAAATGAAATGGAGTTTCAGTCCCCTGTCAATGTAATGTTGAAACTGAAGAATAAATGTATTCTTCTTACAGTCTCTATACACCATTAGCATGTCTGAATGTTCTGCATTGCTAAAGACGCCGCGGTGGTCTCGTGGTTCTAGGCGCGCAGTCCGGAACCGCGCGACTGCTACGGTCGCAGGTTCGAATCCTGCCTCGGGCGTGGATGTGTGTGATGTCCTTAGGTTAGTTAGGTTTAAGTAGTTCTATGTTCTAGGGAACTGATGACCTCAGAAGTTAAGTTCCATAGTGCTCAGAGCCATTTGAACCATTATTGCATTGGTAAATTCCATCGTCCACTCATCGCCTATTGCTTGGACTGTCACACACTGACTAGGAAGCCACAGTGCACTAAGGGAAGAGGCAAGCACACTGTAAGCAAACATAACATATTACCTAGCTGCTAGGCGGGTTGAATGGCACAGACGTGTGTCGCTGTGGAAACTTTTCAACATACGGTATCTCATAAACGACTCGCTTTAGAATACTGCAGCTAGCACCACTGCGATTCTACTTTACCCTGTTTTTAGTTTTTTGATGTCAATAGGCATTGTTACTCTTAAAGTGTATCTCTGCACAAAAATACACCGTATAAGTATTATTACAGTCTGTTGTGTGGCTCACAACACGAGCCCCTGACTACCAAGCCATTTTGTGAAAACTCACATCAGCAACACTTTCTGCTTCCGCAGTGATTGCGGTGTAAGTTTTAGTAGATTCACTCTGTATATAGGATTAACCAGAACTTCATAGTGAAAATTTAGAGGTTTTGAAGAATATTTTCTGAGTACTTGGGTACAACGGACGCGCCATCTCGGGTGATTCGTTATTTATTCGGTTTGTTACAACAGTTACCTTAATTTCTGTGAAAATATGTGAATAACAATGACGAAACCTGTGATACGCAACAATCAAAATGTACAAAGCACAGAACAGAAATATCCAGAAATATCCGCAAAATACTGTGATGTGGTTCTGGTTGCTGCCACAGCAGCTTAGCGTAGCATCGTTTTGCAGCGCTGCCACAGCATTTAGGGAACCTGTAGACGATTTGCATCTGTGTTTGGTCTTCATGGATAAGCTTATTCATATGATTCGTATGACCGTGTATTGGTGTTGACATTAAAGAAACACTTCGGAAAAACGGACTTCAGGTAGAACTAAGTTGTAGTGCATGGAGGCTTGATTGTGAAAAGTGCATTACAGGTGGGAGCAGCAAGTACCGAGAATTAATGCTATAAGTTACTTTCCAAACAAGGCACACAGCTCATACATTGACGTTTTGACTGTTGTGAATACAATTTCAGTTAAATTCAGCTAAAGATAAATAGTGGTTAGGAATAAAACGAGATGCCGGAAAGGAATTACTTAGAAAATATCAATAAACCACCTCGGAAATTTTGTCGGTTATGTTCAGGTAAGCCGGAAACCTAACAAACAAATCAATTGATACGGTATAAAATCGCCATTTTCATGTGTTTTACTTATAAATATATAATGTTGTATAACACAAATATAACATTTGGTTAAAATTTTTCACTTGTATGACCATTTCGTCACAGTGCATTTTTATAGACAAATATTTCGATTTACATTAAAGTGATGTTTTTACATCACCGTGATCGAAGCCACTTACAAGAACAGTCTTTAAAGGAGCATGACGACGTGGTCAGATACCCGGAAAGAATTTAATGAAAATGGCGACGTCCAAAGAAGCCTATGCCCGAACTAATATATATATATATATATATATATATATATATATATATATATATATATATATATATATTTCAGCTGCATTAAGTTGGTTGTTGTCAAGTAGCTGAACATAGGAACAGAAAGTCTGAACACAGCACTGTAGCTAAATTTCGTTCTTTTTTTTCCACATAATGTAGGTGAATTCATCACCTGCAAAGAGACTAAATGTAATATTCGAGAGCAAAGCTTAGTAGATAATTAGTTGTTTGAATCTACAAAGCAATATCATGATACACGTTTTAAGACAGTCTGTCTGTTTTTATACTTAGTCCTGATTTTTATGAGTGTTTCACGTTTCTAAGTAAACCAAGCAAATAAGTGTGTGTGTGTGTGTGTGTGTGTGTGTATAATTGACAAATGAAAGCGGAATAAAGGGAAAAAGAGAAAAAAAATCTATGTTGGTTCTGTTTACTTTCCAAAGTAGATAACGGTATCTCATTGTATTCAGTTTCATGGTGATATTTTCCCTATGCACTTCTAACGATGTGTGATGAACTACCAAAAAATAAGATTTTTTTCCCCTTTTGGATGGCATGTAATTAAACCGTTCTAACAACTTCAATTGTTAGCAGAGTCATTTAGTACCATACATGAAAATAAACTTTGCATAATTCTATGCACCCACTGATGAGTCGGTATATGCAAAATAACAGATAAAAAAGAAACCCAACTGAACGTCTGCGTGTGCCATAGAATTAGTTCTTAAAGCATTAACTGCAAACAAAAGATTATTTACACCACGATGTTCAATAGTAACTTATTAATTCGCGTTTGCTTCCAACAGATAATACTTTTAATTTCATACAAGAATAAATGTGTTTCAAGAACGGTATAGCTGTTATTAAGAAAGAGACGTAGTTTAGGGTATTTAACAACAGGAGCAAAATTTGGGATCAAATTAACTTATCCATAGATTATTAGTATATTAATTATTCAACACTGTAATTATGTTCAAGTACAGGGTGATTCAAAAAGAATACCACAACTTTAAAAATGTGTATTTAATGAAAGAAACATAATATAACCTTCTGTTATACATCACTACAAAGAGTATTTGAAAAGGGTTTTTTTTTCACTCAAAAACAAGTTCAGAGATGTTCAATATGGCCCGCTCCAGACACTCGAGCAATATCAACCCGATACTCCAACATGTTCCACACTCTCTGTAGCATATCAGGCGCAACGGTTTGGATAGCTGCTGTTATTTCTCGTTTCAAATCATCAATGGTGGCTGGGAGAGGTGGCCGAAACACCATATCCTTAACATACCCCCATAAGAAAAAATCGCAGGTGGTAAGATCAGGGCTTCTTGGAGGCCAGTGATGAAGTGCTCTGTCACGGGCTGCCTGGCGGCCGATCTATCGCCTCGGGTAGTTGACGTTCAGGTTTCATAACTAACCTTTTTCGTAGGACTCTCCATACAGTTGGTTGTGGAATTTGCAGCTCTCTGCTAGCTCTGCGAGTCGATTTTCCTGGGCTGCGAACAAATGCTTGCTGGATGCGTGCTACATTTCCATCACTCGTTCTCGGCCGTCCAGAACTTTTCCCTTTGCACAAACACCCATTCTCTGTAAACTGTTTATTCCAACGTTTAATACACCACCTATCAGGAGGTTTAACACCATACTTCGTTCGAAATGCAGGCTGAACAACTGTCATCGATTCACTTCTGCCGTACTCAATAACACAAAAAGCTTTCTGTTGAGCGGTCGCCATCTTTGCATCAACTTACGCTGACGCCTAGTCAACAGCGCCTCAAGCGAACATATGTACAACTAAATGAAACTTTATAGCTCCCTTAATTCGCCGACAGATAGTGCTTAGCTCTGCCTTTTGTCGTTGCAGAGTTTTAAATTCCTAAAGTTGTGGTATTCTTTTAGAATCACCCTGTATTTTGTGGATTTAATCTGCTCTTATTAAACCCATAATGAATCGCGTACATTACCATTTCAGCTTCACCGTTCTCATGTTAATAAGGCGTCTCTCCTTAATCCCCAGAAGGGGTCGTATCTTTGGTAATGGTTGACGAAGTATCTCCAATTCGAAACTAAAGGAACTGGTACTGATTTACATCAATCATATGTTCCTATTAAGCTGTCATTGCAGGGCGTGGTGTAATGCTCCATTATATAAAGATAGAGACGCATAAAATGTTGTTTGTAGAATCCCAAGGGCAAACTTATGCCTCCAACGAGATATACATGGTCGCATAAAGCGGTAACTATAGACATTGCATTTCGATTTCAGTTCACAACGGAACCCTGTACAAATGTATTGAAAGAACTTCTGTAATTGTTACTTAAATAATAAATTAGAATCTCCTCCGCAAACTTCAAGATTCTATTTAAATGCAGTCATTTGTAACGAGCTCTATGTATAGGCGCACCTGTTAGGGAAAGGTCACTTGAAGGACAGTCGCAGACGGCCGATGCTCTCGGTGCAACGTACTTTGCTGCTCACCGATTTCCGATGTCCACCACGAGGTGGGCAGCTCCGTCGATGTCAGAGGCGACAGCTGTTCTCCCAGTGGCAGCGCGACGCACACTGCTGGCCAACAGTTTGCCGGCGGAGGGCCGCGTCGGCGGGAGACCGGCTCACGCATGCGCGTTTCCATCCGGCGGAGAAATTCTGACTAGTGGCCGTACTGGCCGTCTCGGATTAAGTGACCATGGAGACGGCGGGCTACATATTACTCGCTCTATTCATCGTAGATCGAGATCGACAGAGGAATTTTTCACTACTGACAAAAAGTCTTCACATATCTGATATTATCAGAACAGGAAAAATCGATCGTAAGCAGAAAATCAAATAGAGCATTTTAATTATTTTAAAATATAGCTATGAGAGTTTTTATAATTTTCAAAAATTTTTCGCTTCATTGCCTCAATCGTATTTAATATCAAAAACTTTATGAAGCTATGATCAACTTCTGTAGCGTAACTACCGTCGCCAGATGCTGTTACGGAATACAACATTATTCCATCATCCATAATACTCTTGTTTCAAATCTTCAGGTAATGTCATATTCAGCCAGGCTAGCTGTGACAAGAATTGAAACATAGAACCTGTTCAGCGTTGTAAATTAATTTATACAAAGCGAAACGTGTATGTAATCATTATCGTTAAAATCAGTAACTGAGAACAATGATTTGTCACATATAGTATCAAACCAGCAGCGTACAACACAGTTGAACTCCAAGAGCATTCTCATTTTGAAATCTTCAGTTAAATTTTTTTATGTACAGCCATGCTGTCACAGGAATTGAAACAAAGAGCTTGTACAGCGTCGCAAAAGATTTATACATTCAATTCACTATTTTTGTTACAGCCAGTAATACAGTCAGTAACCACAAATAGATTTGTCATGTAAGCTATACTTAAAGTCAAAAGTAAATCATAATTTTATACATATTTTACAGCGCTGTACTTAATCTGCGTTCCTATTGCTGTCACTGATGGCATGGCTGAATATAACATTTTCCTTGAAGAATGAAAATACGACTATTATTGACTCACAACAGTGTTGTACACTGATAGTTGAATTTATAACAGGACTGCTGCAAGTGATATGAATACGGTAGTTAAGCTACTGAAACTGGTTGTCACTTTGTAAAAATTTTTGATGTTAAAATGTGATGAGATAAAATGTAGAATGACATAAAATGTAATGAGATAAAATGTAGAAAATGTTTATAAATTTTAAAACAACGTTAACGAAAATTTTTAAAATTTTCACAATTCTACATTTGAATAAAAAGTCAGGAAGCATGTGTGTTGTTCCTATTTTCACTTTTGCACTGAAGTAGCGCCTAACACTTTTCGCAAGATAATCTACTGCTGAACACAAAAATCCTCAACGATAGTTGATGACTCGGAATCTTATTATTTATTTATTCCACTGAACAGAAGGAATGGCGTGATGAAAAAAGTCTCCAATGAGAACGCAGTGTTACTTTCTTCCACAAAACAGATTCCTCTAAAATTGTACGCACAGACAAAGAGACATAATTTTGATCTGAGACTAACGAGCTGATTAGGCTGGTTGAAAAATAAGCAAGGGAGTGAGAGAGAGAGAGAGAGAGAGAAAGAGAGAGAGAGAGAGAGAGAGAAGAGAGAGAGAGAGAGAGAGGAAATGAAAGGGAGCTTTAAGTAGAATAAAGTTCATAATGACAGATGAAACTAGAAGAGGAAAATTATGAGAAAGGCTATTACACCTTTATAGATATCTGATATGAATGCAGTGAACACGTGACTAAAAGAACACTATAATCTCAAATAGAAGCGAAATGGGCTTCCCTCGTGCTATGCGGAGTCGGTAAAATACACTCCACATATTGCCGGCCGAAGTGGCCGTGCGGTTAAAGGCGCTGCAGTCTGGAACCGCAAGACCGCTACGGTCGCAGGTTCGAATCCTGCCGCGGGCATGGATGTTTGTGATGTCCTTAGGTTAGTTAGGTTTAAGTAGTTCTAAGTTCTAGGGGACTAATGACCTCAGCAGTTGAGTCCCATAGTACTCAGGGCCATTTGAACCATTTGAACACTCCACATATTAGCTGGGAACACAGAAATTACTCGCCGAATTACAGCTCTTTTTGACCCGATGTGTAGTTTTCGTCTTATTTCAGTTTCTTCAATGAAAATGAACACCTTATATAAATGGTGTTCATTTTAAATGAAGAGAGTGAAATATCTCGAAAACTACATCAGATGAAAAAAGTTATAATTCCTGTTTGTTTGTCTCAGAGGGGGGCGTCCAAAGATACCACATTGGACCTGCCACCCCACCCCGTGAATGGATGGAGAGGGGCACTTTGAAATATTCAGGTGGAACCCCCTTTCTTTATTGCAGCTTACGATCCGACGGCAAACTCTACATAAGTTTTATCTGAGGCATTTCCTGTGCTTCGCCACAGATGGTACTGTAATCGTTGGAACTGAAATGGTACACAGTCGTAATGCATGAAATGTTACTCAATGGCCGTTGAATGTCCAACGGCACGTAGGATGATCACCTGCAAGCTGCGAAGGTAGGACAGCCAAGTATTTGGTAATTTCTATTTGGAAACCTCATTCGCTACGTCATCCGACATATCGAACAGAGAACTACTCGACTTCCCACCGTGGTCGTGTAGCAGACTACTACCCACGATAACGCCTGGAGCTCACATGCAGTGCAGACGTAGAACAGGTAAAGCCTCTCAACACTATAATACACTCCTGGAAATGGAAAAAAGAACACATTGACACCGGTGTGTCAGACCCACCATACTTGCTCCGGACACTGCGAGAGGGCTGTACAAGCAATGATCACACGCACGGCACAGCAGACACACCAGGAACCGCGGTGTTGGCCGTCGAATGGCGCTAGCTGCGCAGCATTTGTGCACCGCCACCGTCAGTGTCAGCCAGTTTGCCGTGGCATACGGAGCTCCATCGAAGTCTTTAACACTGGTAGCATGCCGCGACAGCGTAGACGTGAACCGTATGTGCAGTTGACGGACTATGAGCGAGGGCGTATAGTGGGCATGCGGGAGAGCGGGTGGACGTACCGCCGAATTGCTCAACGCGTGGGGCGTGAGGTCTCCACAGTACATCGATGTTGTCGCCAGTGGTCGGCGGAAGGTGCACGTGCCCGTCGACCTGGGACCGGACCGCAGCGACGCACGGATGCACGCCAAGACCGTAGGATCCTACGCAGTGCCGTAGGGGACCACACCGCCACTTCCCAGCAAATTAGGGACACTGTTGCTCCTGGGGTATCGGCGAGGACCATTCGCAACCGTCTCCATGAAGCTGGGCTACGGTCCCGCACACCGTTAGGCCGTCTTCCGCTCACGCCCCAACATCGTGCAGGCCGCCTCCAGTGGTGTCGCGACAGGCGTGAATGGAGGGACGAATGGAGACGTGTCGTCTTCAGCGATGAGAGTCGCTTCTGCCTTGGTGCCAATGATCGTTGTATGCGTGTTTGGCGCCGTGCAGGTGAGCGCCACAATCAGGACTGCATACGACCGAGGCAGACAGGGCCTACACCCGGCATCATGGTGTGGGGAGCGATCTCCTACACTGGCCGTACACCACTGGTGATCGTCGAGGGGACACTGAATAGTGCACGGTACATCCAAACCGTCGTCGAACCCATCGTTCTACCATTCCTAGACCGGCAAGGGAACTTGCTGTTCCAACAGGACAATGCACGTCCGCATGTACCCCGTGCCACCCAACGTGCTCTAGAAGGTGTAAGTCAACTACCCCGGCCAGCAAGATCTCCGGATCTGTCCCCCATTGAGCATGTTTGGGACTGGATGAAGCGTCGTCTCACGCGGTCTGCACGTCCAGCACGAACGCTGGTCCAACTGAGGCGCCAGGTGGAAATGGCATGGCAAGCCGTTCCACAGGACTACATCCAGCATCTCTACGATCGTCTCCATGGGAGAATAGCAGCCTGCATTGCTGCGAAAGGTGGATATACACTGTACTAGTGCCGACATTGTGCATGCTCTGTTGCCTGTGTCTATGTGCCTGTGGTTCTGTCAGTGTGATCATGTGATGTATCTGACC
This sequence comes from Schistocerca americana, assembly GCF_021461395.2. NCBI lineage: Eukaryota > Metazoa > Arthropoda > Insecta > Orthoptera > Acrididae > Schistocerca > Schistocerca americana. The sequence continues at coordinate 715,193,263 of NC_060121.1, read as the reverse complement.
CCAGGAATGTGTCAATAAAGTTTCCCCTTCCTGGGACAATGAATTCACGGTGTTCTTATTTCAATTTCCAGGAGTGTACTTGCACAGTGTTCATGGCCTGCACACCTGACTGTCATTTAATAAAGAACAGATGTGCAAGTGGACCATGAATATTGCAACCGCAGAAGGAAAAAAAGCGTAAATGATCCTAATTTACGGAGAATACACAAAAAACGTTGGGACTGCTGTGGCCTTGCATGCCGAGTGTTATCCAGAGAAAGCTTCCTCTCCTTTGTTTTTTTACTTGGTTGTGAACGCTATTATTTCTAATGGAAGCGTACAGACCGATAAAAGAAAAGGAAGCAAACATGTAACAGGAGAAGCTAATGAAATAGCTGTACTAGCAGCAGTGCACCACAACCCACGGATAAGCGCCCGGAAATTACACCATGATTCCGGTATGTTCGTAGCCAGGATTTCCACAATATTGCATCGTTAGGAGTATCGTCCCAGCCACTTTTCATTGCATCAAGAACTTCATGGCGCCAATTTCCATATCGGGGTAATGTTTTTTAAATGGGCACAACAACAAACGCAAGCGTCCCTCACATTCTATGTCGAGGTCCTATTTTTCGATGAGTCGGCATTCACGAATCATTGTAGCGTAAACCGACATAGCATGCATTACTGGAGTGTAGACAATCCCTAATGGTTACTGCAAGTTGACCATCAACGTCCTTGGCTGGTAGAAGTATGGTGTTGCATCATGGGGAATAATGTGATTGGGCAATACTTTATCGACTGCACCTTTGATGGACGTAATTATCGAACGATTTTGGAACAGGAACTGCCGGTACTACTGCAGAATGTTGCCTTAGGCGTTCGACAACTCATGTGGTATCAGCACGCCCATTGCCCAGAGCATTACTCAATCGAAGCACGAGAGATTTTAGGCTCTCATCACGCTCGTTGGTGTATCGGCAGAGACGGCCGCATTAATTAGCTCGCTAGGTCGCCTGATTTCTTTATGTGGGGATATTTGAAAGGTAAGACGTACCAGCAAGTGCCATGAGGCCGTGAAGACATGATCAACCGCAACAGAAACACCTGCGTTGAGATTCCAGGAGATACGCTGCTCTCCTTTGTATGGTCATTTGAAAAGCGATCACTAAGTGTATTGAAGTTGACGGTACTACTGTTGCCTCGAGCCACGATCACAGCGGCGCGTCGAGTACTCCCCGTACGATTTGTCAGAAGAATGAAACGTTGCGATGGGGGTTTCCAATTTGAAGTAATCAAATACTGGCCCGTTCTACCATCGCAACATGGACGTGGGGACCCATATGCCATTGGATATTCAAGAGACATTGAGTAGCATGTCGTAAATTATGATCGTGTACCCATTTCTAAAATTACGATTCTGTATCCTTTTCTATTTCTCCGATTACAGCTCCATCTGTGGCGAAAAGAGTCAAATGCTTCAGACAAAACGCTTGTAGATTTTGAAGTAGAATGGTAAGTTGCATTAAAAAACGGTCGTTCCCACTGAAGATTAAAAGTTGCCCCCCATCACCCGCGCCCGAGATAGGGTGGGGGTCAGATGTATCGTTGGATGTCCCCTCCAAGACAAACAAATCGTAATTGTAACTTTTCTTGATCCTACGTGTAGTTTTCGAGATCCTTCAATGTCTTCAGTTAAAATGAACACTTGCGGGTGTAAGTACAGATATTTTTTATGTCGTATCTTCATATGTATGCGTACCAGTGTGTTGGTCGGGTTTTCTCTGCGTAGAACACGCCACGAACATTACAAACCGATATTTTTTGCATGGTCGTACTGCACTAATAAGTGGACTATGCCTGTGAGTACAGATTAACTATTCTGATTTTTTTTATAAAATGCTTTTTAACCATCAACTGTTTATTTGTCCCATTAGTCATCTACCGGTTCTGGTTATTAACCATCATCCAGGATGCAAGGTACAACAGATTACTGAAAAGAATCCTATATGCCTTTGAAGCTGAACAATATCGGAATTATCCAGTGAAACCGTCCAAAAATCTGACGTAATATGTCTTAGAATACTGACAGAAATTTGTCTTAGAACACTGACACTTTTTGGTGCTTCTGTCATGAGATACGATTGTCAGTATTCTATGACAAATGGATGCCAAGAATTTGGTGGGTTGTAGGACAGGGACAAAGGATGAAATGCAGACGTAAAGTAATATCTTATTTACTTAGCTTGAGTAAGAGGAAGTCCAGAATACAATCCGCTGCGTATTCTTAAGATAGGGCGCTTTGTCACAAACAGGAACAACAAAGGCTACTGATGGCTCCAATGGCTCTGAGCACTATGGGACTCAACTGCTGTGGTCATAAGTCCCCTAGAACTTAGAACTACTTAAACCTAACTAACCTAAGGACATCCGTGTCAATGTGGGAAAGCTTACGTTGGTCGTTCTATTCGCACAGTGAATGACAGGTGTGTGGAACATCGCCGTCACACGAGGCTACAACAGCCGGAAAAATCGGCCGTAGCAGAACACTGTCTGAATGAGAGACACAAAATGAAATTTGAGGAAACTGTTGTAATTGCCAACATTTCCGGTTTTGGAATAGCGTGTATAAAGAGCCGATCGAAATTAGGTTGTCTGATAATTTAATCAACAGGGACAATGGGTTTCCTCTTAGTAAAACGTGGAATCCTGTATTATCTCGCATTAAAACAGAACGTTCTTCGGTGCGGCCTTGATTGCGATATATCGTTGCCAGCAGTGTTTCACTAAGGGCGGCGCCATCTCCCTGTTTTGGAAGTCAGAAACCGTGATGGGCGGCGCATGCGCCGTGTACTGAACGGTGGCCTATATAGGACGTCGAATTGCAATCTTGCGTCAGTTCTCAGCGGAACTCATCAGCAGAAGCAGCATTCCCTGAAGATGGCGAACAGTTGGATCGCCGAAATATCGAGTCAAGTTGATTTTAGGATCCGACAGCAAACCCGAAAAGACTTTCAAGACTTATTACGCCGGGAAAGCCTACGTAGTTACACTTGTCATTATGTTAGCCACTGCTTATCAGTCTCATTAGGTTGCCCACATAAATGAAAGAATTCATAACGCACAGTTGGCACGTTAGTTTTCTAATCGCAGTATTTGCCTCACACCCTAATTAGATCTTCATAAAGGACATTTTCTGGACAGGTGGTTGGAAAGAGTTTACAGGCCAGTCGGTAACTGATCCTCCAACTGCTGCAAGAAAATGAGGATGTCTGTCTCTACGTTTAGTCTGATGTGAGTCAAGCTGTGTACACTTCTCAGATTGTTCATCTAGTTTTGAATCAAATGCATAGATAGGTGGTACAGGATTAGGCGCTTCTTTGTGTGGCAGTGTAGCGCATGCTTGGGTCGACGGGAGCTTTTCATCAAGTCTGTTAGCTGCTGCACCTGCTGAACCTGGAATGGAACAGTCTGAGCTCTGGACAATGCTTGCAGATGACTGGCCATGACTAGTAAACAGAAAAATTGCTATGAAAATAAAGCGCAAAGTGCAACCCTTAAGCTGGAGCAAAGCACGCATTAGAGCCGTACTATTTGTTATGGAGTCATACTATGTTATTGAGTCATACTGTTTACTATCAGTTGAAAAAAAGCCATTTAATCATTTCCAATATAATTTCTGAAGTACTATAATACAGAAGCGAAGTCATGGTAAGCACAGCCCTGGACCACAGTACTGTAGAGAATACACACGATTAAATTCGCCTCCATATATTTTTACACTGGACGAGAGAGCTAGAGTGAACACACCTATGGGAAAAGTGTCGTCGTCAGGTGTCTAGTCGGCCCGGTGGTGGATGATAGGGAGTTGGTGGTTTCTAAGACTGATAAGAGGCAAATGTAGTGTTAAATTACATCATTTTACTTAAGAAAGAGCAAGTCCGGAATATAATGTGTTGCTTGTCCTGGTGGTAGGGTCGTTAATCTTAATCACAAAAGAGACTACTGACAACGCTTCGAGTACAGATACATAGAGTCCTTGGGTGAAGCAGCGTTCTATAAGTTGGTTCTGTAGTGGTTCTGGCCGCGCTGTCAGAAGAGGGCGTATCTCGGAGCTAGCCACAAACTGGCGGTGTAGTCACATGGGTTACAGTCAACTTTTAGGTACGTACTACACACCGTAGTGTCGACAGTGTACGATAACACAGAAAGGAATCACAAATTAGTTCTAAAATACCACCAGGAGTCCAGCGGCGCAGTGACAAAGCATAGAAAAAATGGTGTACTATAGTCGAAAATCACCTCAGAAGCCGCATGTTTTTTAGTGAATGCTTAAGGGCGTTTATATGGTGTAAAGAGCCATGCCACTGCACAATGGACGCCTGGAAACGAGTGATTTGGAGCGACGAATCACGTCAAGCGCTATGCCAATCTCATGTAAGGCTTGGGTTCGGCGAATGCGATACATGGAACCATCAACAAGTCTGGAGGGGATGTTGTTACGAAATGGGGGTATTTTTCATCTTTAAGGTGAGGACGTCTTACTGTGCTTAAAAAATTCCTAAATACAGATGAAGATGAACACATTTTACAGCTTTGTGCACTACGTTCAACAGAGGAACATCACGCAGAAAATGATTGTATCCGCTTAACAGCCCAACCTATCGTAAAGCAGCATCTTTCAAGCAGTAACACCCCTGAAATGGACTGGCGCGACAAAAACTCGATGGAACACCTTTAGGATGAGTTAAAAGGCCGACATTGCTTGAGAATCACGCATCAGTTCTCCCTACTGTCTCTGTTTTTCGCTCTTGTGATAGTATGAGAAGCCATTCCTCCACAGACTGTGTAACATCACATTCAAAATTTCTCCAGCAGAAATCAAGCTTTCACACAGGCGAAACGTAGACACAGTTCGTGTTAACACACGTAATGGTACATAAATCTCATACTAGTTACCATCCAACAGATGTTATATACAAAATTCCACAAGCCAACAAGAAAGTTTTAGGAAAAATGAAGGATGAGTGTATTTGAAATATTACGGAAGAATATAACGGAAGAATTTTGTAGCCTGAGCGCTAAAATGTATGCTTATAAAATTAATAACAAGCTAGAGGAAAATATCGAAGCTATCAAGAAATGTGTTGTTAAAAATGAAACAGGCTTAGAAGATTATAAACAATGTTTGCTCAACTATACAGAACTATGAATTCATTATAAAGCATTAAACATGAATTTTGTTTAATACATGTAGATAAACAAACATTATGTCGGTATTATGATAATAGTTGTCTTTTGGAAATTAAATGAATACATAGCTGTATGGACATTATTTATAATTATCACATTCACAATCAAAGACTTTATTCGCGTATATTATGTATCTATTCAAAAGTTAATAGGAAAAATAAAAAAGGAGATCATAATAATTTTTTGGATATAAATTGAGCTCCTACTTTAGAAGCTCAATAGTGCAGACAATCCTAATTTGTTTAAAAAAATTGGTGAGCTAGAGATAAATTTTTCTATAACAGTACTGGACGTCAATATTTTAATACTGGATGGGGAGAAAGAATTTGTATGGTGCTTAATAACGAGTTTAACATTGTTTTGCCAGACCGATATTTGAAATTATTAAGGAACTGGGATTTTCAATTTTTTGAAGAAGTGCAGATTAAACTGAGGTACAATGGCTAAAAGGAAATTAAAACAGTAACAATGAATATCATGATCTGGAATGTTGGAAATGCCGTGTGGCTATGGCCTCCCGTCGGGTAGACCGTTCGCCTGGTGCAAGTCTCTCGATTTGACGCCACTTCGTCGAATTGCGTGTCGATGGGGATGAAATGATGATGATTAGCACAACACAACACCCAGTCCCTGAGCGGAGAAACTCGCCGACCCAGCCGGGAATCGAACCCGGGCCGTTAGGTATGACATTCCGTCGCGCTGACCACTCAGCTTCCAGGGGCGGACATCTGGAATGTTGAGATTAATGAATATTATTCCTGCTACTTGTTGCTGTGCTGGCTCGTATATTCTTTCTCAAATGAGCCAGATTTCAGTGGTTCCTTATAAAATCTTTATTTATGCTCAAACTGTTTAAAAAAATTATATCGAGAACTGTTTCTCTAATAAAAAAACACGTTTCCCTTGTTCTTTAAACTGAATGTAACAAAACCAAAATACAAATAATGAAAATTCAGCTATATTTATACATAATTTATATTGAATTAGATAGAAATTAGGTGGGTTCCAGTAGATATAATTTGTAAGTTCTGAGTCATCCACTATAATGAATCAAAATTTAGTTATTTTTATATATATAATTTTGATACATCTTCAGTGGATAGCTCAGACCCTACAATTAATGTCTACTCTGAACAGAGACAGGACGGAGCAGAATTTCATGCAGGCTAGGGGGCAAACGCTCGTATTGCATTCCTGTTATCAGATAGTTAGTAGTTTATTTATCCACAGACCATTTATAAATTACGTCAGACATGTAATCTTAATTGGAGGAATATTTAAAAAACTAAATGCTTCACGCATGCAGTAATATTATCTCATGTAAGTCTAAGTTATGTAACAAAGGTCAGGACAGCTGGTGTAATCAGCTACCCTGCTCAAAGTTGCGGTAATGGTGCAAGTTAATTAGGCAGGTTGTGGGTTGGACCGAGGTGGATGTGCACTGATAAATCATAAAAGAGACATTTGTTTATTTGTTCTGTAAGGCACTGTCCTTGTATTGCTGGAGTCAGTTGTCAATCGTTGACCTTCCAGTGTGGAGAGGGTGGTAACCTCAGCAGCTGGCCACCGATAACAAGACCCGGTCACCGCACAAAGCTGGCTGCAGTGGGGCAGTCAGCACTCCGATGGTGATGAAACTCAATGTCAGAACACCGGATAGAGGGGCAAATAGCTAGGTTAGCTTCTGAAGAATTTGGGAACATTTACTGCCGCTACACAGGGTTTAGTGCAATAGCATATGTAGTGGCGAACGAAAGACCCCAGCGAGGACACGGGCGACAGTGGCCTCTGTTGCTGGAGTGCCCTCACAAGGAAAGACTGCAGCAGCCGAATGTACCAGTACAAGGAAAGTGGTGGCTCAGGAGCTTGTCAACAGACAAGTAACACTGGATGAAATAAACGGAGAAATCATTGAAACTTCCTGGCAGATTAAAACTGTGTGCCCGACCGAGACTCGAAATCGGGATCTTTGCCCTTCGCGGGGAAGTGCTCTACCATCTGAGCTACCGAAGCACGACCCACACCCGGTCCTCATACCTTTATTTCTGCCAGTATCTTCTGTGAGGACCGGGCGTGAGTCGTGCTTCGGTAACTCAGATGGTAGAGCGCTTGCCCGCGAAAGGCGAAGGTCCCGAGTTCGAGTCTCGGTCCGGCACACAGTTTTAATCTGCCAGGAAGTTTCATATCAGCGCACACTCCGCTGCAGAGTGAAAATCTCATTCCGGAAAAATCATTGTGAGACGTACCACGAACGTATCCCTTAGGAGAGTGCGGTGTAATTTCTCGTTAATGGGCTATAGCAGCGTACGACCGAGTGCCTTTGCTAACAAAACGGCGTCGCTTACAGCGCCTTTTCTGGTTTTTTGATCATACCAATTGCACCCTAGACGAGATATTGCGCAACAAATGACGAGGTCATTGTCTTTGAACTACTTTTCAGTTTCGATCTGAAATGAAACAACTTAGTCTTGTAGCACGAGTGAACAACAGCAAGCACAACATCGTAAGACGTTACTGCGCAGTATAATCTGACGCTAAAATAAACGATGTCGAGTACCTCGAATGACACGATGCGAATATTCCAGCTCGCAAGCCAAAAGATGCGTATAACTGCAAGAACAGATTTTTCCGCTCAAAAAACCCTAGTGAATGTTGCTTTGGCTATTCACTGCTTCATTCGTCAGTGGAGACGGTTCCATTAGCTTTAGCTGATTTCGGAACTGGGCTGCAGAAAATGAACAGCACTGCTCTCACAAAGCAACGCAATTTCCGTAACCCTTAAACAACAGCTCCCCTCGCTCTTACATTCCCTTATTCTGAAAGAGGAGCTGTTGAGAATCTCTACTGAATTTAGCAACGATTGTATGCCTTGACTTTGTACTGAGTTTCTTGGCGAGCTTTACTGGAACATTCGGAGGAGTCAGCCTTACTTCTCCATGGAGATTAGTTACACTTCACACGTTTTTCATCTTCGAGACGTGTTATTGCTTCGTTATTGAAAACTATTGTACAACGTTCGCCCTGAGCATTATTGCTCTGAAATGTTGTGGCTAGGGCCTGCCGTCCGGTAGACCGGTCACCTGGCACAACTCTTTCTAGTTGACGCCATTTCGGCGACTTACGTGTCGATGGGGGTGAGATGACTAGTCGTTTTACATACATATAATCTTTAGTGACTAATAAGCTAAAGTTAGTAGTTTGTCTTAATAATTGAGTAAATGTTGATAATTTGAAGAGGGAAAAATATTGTTTTGAAGAGTTTCGCCGGCCGGAGTGGCCGAGAGGTTCTAGGCGCTACAGTCTGGAACCGCGCGACCGCTACGGTCGCAGGTTCGAATCCTGCCTCGGGAATGGATATGTGCGATGTCCTTAGGTTAGTTAGGTTTAAGTAGTTCTAAGTTCTAGGGGACAGATGACCTCAGAAGTTGCCTCCCATAGTGCTCAGAGTAATTTTTGAAGAGTTTCTGATAACACGAATGGAACACTTATAGTTGAAATAGAAAAGTAGCAGCGCCAAATGAAGATGGATTACATACTATGACAGACGCCGATTAACTTATCTTCTTGTCCATAAACGTTCGAGGCCATTACTACTATATCTCGGCATTAAAAAACGAAAACCTCTCCCACTTCTGTCAGTTTTCCGCGCTGCTGTTTCTCGCTTGACTATAAATGCCGTGAGCGATTCCACTCATTTGCTCTAAGAAGTCTCATGTCAGAGCATTGTACAATGGCAAATGCCATGAGTGAGAGTATTTGCACAGATGTGAACACTTCTGTTTGTTGAAAGCACGACGAATATTACAAATGTAGTAGCCTAATCCGATGCTACGCATCTTTTACCTCCTACCTCGTATTTTGCCCTCTTCTGTACCAAGTTAACGCTCTGTGGCGGGTTTGGTGCACAGTGACCGCTACGTGGAGACGAAAGACCCGTTTTCCAAGTGTTCAGAACTGGCATGACTTTTGGAACTAGGAGTTTTTATTTACATAAATGTGTTATTTATTAAGGTTTAGCCTAGTACTAGTTGAGTTCAGTTCTGTCAATGTGAGTCGGCTTGTGACTGTCACTATTCCAAACTGATTATAGAACCTAATGGTATAGAATACAGATGTAATTGTTCAGATTGACGAATCGTACTTTATAGTTAGTGAAAATTGTTGAATCTAGCTACCTTAATTCTGAGGCATGTCCTTAGTTACCTGTTGGCTAGTGTCACGAACTCGAGCTGTTTACTAAACTGTTTGCATGTACAAAAAGAACTAAAGAAGAATTTCTGCATTTGTAGTACGTTAAATTTTTTACTAAATATTTAACGAGTTGTCTCTGTGTTACAGGATAGGTGATTGTATCTTTTGTTAATTGTGATCTTGTTAAAGATGCCTGAGTACCATGATTGAAATTATAATGAAGGTTTCTAGTACTCTGATAGCGGCAACCACCGTCCTATGTTAGTAGAGAAGAAGGAATTATTGTTACTGGCGTCACTTCTGGCACCGCCTCTATCGTCATAAATTTGAACCACTTTTGTCAGTCATTTTGGTTATTTCGAAGGCAATAGCCGATGGTTGATATTTGTAACATAATCATTGGATCATATGTTTTACTCTTTTTAATGCAAATGTATATTTTGTACTTCATCTAATATTCTTTACAAAATGGAAGTGATTTTATACTGTTGCCCTATTGAGGTGTTTGCCACCAGTTGCGTATTGAAACTTAGTTTTTTCAGTCAATGTTATTCTTTAGTTTTTGCTTTAAAAATAAATTCATTAGTGTTTTTAGAAATGTTAATAAATTTATTATGGCTCAGTAACTTTCCAGTCAACACCAGCTCCCTACCGCATTGCAGATAGCAATCATTACTTCGCGAGAATAAACAGCTCGTTGTGTTTCACAAGAACGATGCTTTCTGAACTCTAGCCTGAATGCTGGAGAGCAGCAGCGGGTGGCTGCTGACTATGATGACTGCGGACGCCCCGGCAGAGGCGCCAGGGCATGAGCGGCCAGGCAGAAATCCGTGGATCGCGGCCAAGCGGCAGCAGTAGCGGGGTAACATAGTTCCGGCGAAGATTACAATGCTGTGGAACAGGCCGGATGTAGCTAGGTTGCCCAGCTGGCTGACCAATGTTGGAGGTGGGTTAAAATGCAGCTGCTCCGGGCTAGCACTGCTGAAGATGGCTGTATTTCTGTGTCACAGCGATCGATTGTTTAGGTTAGAGCGTCTCAGGAAACTATAGAAAAGGCGTCAGTCTAGAAGACTGCAGAGCAAACACAGGAAGGTAGATCTGGCAACAGTCGGTATTGTAGTTGCACTCCGTCGTAGCTGTGTTGGAAAAGAACCAGAGCTCGAAGAGCTAACGGAAAGCACTGACGCTCAAATCGTTATAGGTACTGACATCCTGAAGTAAGTTCACCTGAAATTTTCACAGAAATCTAACGGTGTATAGGTCATATACAGTTGACGATACAGAGTTTATTTGGCCAGAAGTAGTTTATCATACCGTGGAATTGAAGTAAATAGTTTCTGTAAATTGGTGTGGGTAGAGGGTATGAAACCTCCCGGCAGACTAAAACTGTGAGCCGGACCGACACTCGAACTCGGGAACTTTGCCTTTCGCGAATAAGTACTGTACCGACTCAGCTACCCTAGCAAGACTCACAATCCGTCATCACTGCTTCAATTCTGTCAGTACCTCGTCTCTTACCTACCTGAAGGAGTGAGGATAGGTCGTGAGTCGTGCTTGAGTAGCTTAGTCGGTAGAATACTTACCCGCGAAAGTAAAAGGTCCCGATTTCGAGTCACGGTCCGGCACTCAATTTTAATCAGCCAGGAAGTTTCATATTAGCGCAAACTCCACTCCAGAGTGAAAATTTTATTCTCGGTATTGAGAATACTTGCCAACCAAAATAAATTAATACACGACTCAGATGATACAGTTGCTGAACTGTTCAAAACCCCAGTCACGCAATTATAGTTAGTAGTAACTTTAATTTACCATAAATATGTTGGCGAAAATACGTGTTTAAAGTCAGTGCTCGGTATAAAATATCGCCTGAAATCATTCTGAACGCATTTTCAGAAAGTTATTTTGAACAATTAGTTCAAAAATGCATCCGTAGTGCAAACGTCCGCGAAAACATACTGAGCTCTCAGTAATAAATAATTTGAGCAAATTAGGATCGTCATGACAGATACAGTGCTTAGTGGTTGTTGCTAGACTGAATACTGTAACGTCCAAACCCTCTAACAACAAACGCGAAGTAACGGCTTTTCAAAAAAGCAGTTAAAAATAGTCTTGACGGCTTTAGGTACTCCAGTCTCACTACGTAAGCGTAGACTGGATGCGGTTTATACACGAAGAAGTAGTATCGATGGTACTTGAGAGACCACATGAATTACATTAATAAGACACGATACTGATTCCCCAAGGTACACAGAACATTTCAGAACACTGTTGCAGAAGCGAAGAAAAAGGCCTGCCAAAATAAGAATAGCGGCAACATCCCAAGATTCGCGAAGTTTAACGTAAGCTGGAAATTTTACAGGAGATACTTGTAATAGTTTCCACAGCGAAACTCTGTCTAAATCTGCCACAAAACCAGAAGAGATTCTGGTCGTATGTAAATTAGAGCGGGTGCAAAATGCAACCAGTACCTTCAAAAATGGTTCAAATGGCTCTAAGCACTATGGGACTTAACATCTGAGGTCATCCGTCCCCTAGACTTGGAACTATTTAAACCTGACTAACCTAAGGACATCACACACATCCATGCCCGAAGCAGGATTCGAACCTGCGACCGTAGAGCATCGCGGTCCCGGACTGAAGCGGCCGTCCCAAGTGCCTTCACTAGGCAATAGTAATGGTGAAGTTACTGACGACAGTGCCATTAAAGTAGAGTCAGTAAAAACAGTTTTCTGAAATTATTTCATCAAGGAAGAAGAAGTAAATATTCCGGAATTCATATCAAGAACAACTCTAAACACGAGTAATTTAAAAGTGGATGTTCTTCGAATATTCTTGGGGTAGTGAAGCTGCTTCAGCACTTAATCAAGGCAAGCCTCTAGTCCAGACTGTATACGAGTCAGGTCCCTTTCAGAGTATGCTAATACAACAGCTCCATACTTAGCTACAATACACAATTGCCCGCTCGTAGAAAGATCCGTACCATAAGACTGGAGAGTGGTACAGGTGGCACCAATAGTCAAGAAATGAGAGAGGAACAATCCGCTGAATTACAGACCATTATTTCTAACGTCGATCTGCAATAGGATTTCGGACAATATAACTGTGTTCGAACATTTTGAATTACCTCTTAGACAACAATTTCTAGGCGAATATCCAACACAAATTTAGAAGATATCCATCTTCTGAGACACAATAGATCTTTATTCCCGCGAAGTAATCGGCTCTGCCGACAGGGGATGTCAAATTGATTCCATATTTCTAGACATCCAGAAGGCATTTGGAAACCTTCCTCACAAGCGACTTCTATTCAAATTGCGTGGCAATGGAGTAACGTCTCTTGTGTGATTATATGCGTGATTTACTGACAGAAAGATCACATTTCGTATTAACTGACGACGACTCATCGAATAAAACAAAAGTAATAAATGGCATTCCCGAAGGAAGTGTTATAGGCATTCTACTGTTACCGACCAAAGCAAACTAGAAGACTATCTGAGCAGCCCACTTCGATTGTTAGGAGATGTACCGTCTTGTAAAATCATCAGTACTGTACCCATGGTCTATGGGCGGCGGCACGGTAGCTCAGAGTGTTCGGTCAGACAGCTGGTTGATCTCTGTAATAAAAAAAAAAAAATGAGCGGAAGGATCAACAAACGAACTTGAACGGATGTCTTGTGACGTACGAAATGAATAACTCAACTACCAACAACGAACAAAATACAAAAAAAAAAAATGGGTAGTGTCTTCGATTCATAGTCAAAACGTCGTCGGTCCCGGGCTCGAATCCCGCCGCTGCTTAAATTTTGATTAATAATTAGCATTGGTGGCCGAAACTTCCGGCATAAGAAGCGACTCTCATTCTGCCAACTGCTTTGTCAAAGAGGGCGGAGGTGCGGAAAGAGGTTCAGGGCATTCTCTTGCCTATAAAGGCGGAAGAATTAGCAATGATCAACGGCATGAGGATACAGAGGGCTACGGAAGCCAGTGAATTAAAGTCACGTAACGTCTATCCACAGGACACGAGGCCTCTAATTGAAGAATTGTCATGATGATCTCTTCATTGGCAAAAGATTCCGGAATATTACCCCATTTGGCTCTGGGAGGGGAATGCCAAGGGGGAGGTTACCATGAGAAAAAGACTGAAAAATCAACGAAAGGATAACGTTGTACGAGTCGGGGTGTGGAATTCAGAAGCTTGGACGTGATAGAGAAACTACAAAATCTGAAATGGGAAATGAAAAGGCTCAATCTAGATATTGTAGGAGCCAGTGAAGTGAAGTAGAAAGAAGATAAGGATTTCTGGTCAGATGAATATAGGGAATATCTACAGCAGCAGAAAATGGCATAACGGAAGTAGGATTCGTTATGAATAGGAAGGTAGGGCAGAGAGTGTGTTACTGTGAACAGTTCAGCGACAAGGTAGTTCTTATCAGAATCGGCACCAAACCAACACCGACAACGATATTTCAGGTATACATTCCGACGTCGCAAGCTGAAGATGAAGATATAGAAAAAGTGTCTGAGGATACTGAAAGGGTAATACCGTATGTAAAGGGGGACGAAAATCTAACAGTCACGAGAAACTGGAATGCAGTTGTAGGGGAAGGAGTAAAAGAAAAGGTTAGAGGAAAATATGGACTTGGGACAACGAATGAGGGAGAAGAAAGACTGCTTGAGTTCTGTGACAAGTTTCAGCAAGTAATAGCGAATACTTTGATCAAGAATCACAAGAGCGGGAGGTATTATTGGAAAATGCCAAGTGATACGGGAAGATTTCAGCTAGATTCCATCATGGACAGAGATTCGGAATTCAGATACTGGATTGTAAGGTGTACCCAGAAGCAAATGGAGACTCAAATCACAATATAGTAGTGATGAAGAGTAGACTGAAGTTTAAGAGGTTAGTCAGGAAGAATCAATACGCAAAGAAGTGGGATACGGAAGTACTAAGGAATGACGAGATACGATTGAGGTTCTCTAAGGCTATACATACAGCAAAAAGGAATAGCTCAGTATCCGGTACAGTTGAAGACGAATAGACATCTCTAAAAAGGGCAATCACAAAAGCTGGGAAGAAAAACATAAGTGCAAAGATGGTAACTGCGAAGAAACCATGGGTAACAGAAGAAATACTTCAATTCATCGATGAAAGCAGGTAGAAACTCAGGAATACAGACATAGAGGTCGCTGAGTAATGAATAAGTAGGAAGTGCACGTAAGCTAAGATTAAATGTTTGCAGGAAATATGAGAAGGCACCGAAAACGAAATGAATGTCGGAAGGACAGACACAGCATACAGGAAAGTAAAAACAACCTTCGGTAACATTAAAAGCAAGGATGATAACATTAAGAGTGCAACGGAAATTCCACTGTTAAATGCAAAGGAAAAAGCGGATAGGTGGAAAGATTACATTGAAAGCCTCTATGGGGGATATTTGTCTGATGCAGAAGGTCCCCAGAAGACCCCAACTTGTTAAACAACATTGTTGACTTAGGCTTGGTATGTTTAGGGTTAATGAGTGTAATAAGTGTCAACTGATGTCACTGGTAGTGGATTCAATGACGTGTCCGAAACCAAATGCCCAGCATAGATAGTGTGGTAGGGTATCAGCTTGTAATCTGCTGTAACCAGACAAAACACTTAATCAGAGAGGAATTACAAAATGCTATTGAAAATACCATGTATGCAGCAATAATTGTGGAAAAGGTTAGCTTACTGACTCGTGCAAGTGGAATGATGAAAATTTAATGAAAAAGATGTAGTGCCTCTCTCAATCCATCCCACCCATGAATGAAGTAGCTGTTGTGTTGGTAAACAGAGGAGTTAAGTGGTTCAGTGTGCGAGTTATTCTGTTCATGTGTGATATAATTCTAGTGATCTGTGTAGGCACTGCTCTAGTTTCAGTTTCACGAAGGAATCATATAGGAAAGCAAAGCCCTCCTCGCAGCTGGAGGTAGCGTATTAGCTATTTGTTGGCGGGTGGCTAGACATACCTCACTAACACAAGGCCGTCCACATGATTTTCGGTACCTGACGAACGACTACGGTTGGATGAAACAAATAATACAAAGATATGGAAGGAAAGAAACAGGTCAGTGGGAACCTGGCAGTTTCTTATTGATAAAAACACGTGGCGCTCAAACTTCTAAATTCCGTTCACAGTGTTATTGTAGAGGATATGTATTATCAATTGCACTAACTACCGTAGTCAATGAGCAACAATTTAAAATGCCCTACTCCAATGGCCAGATAACATAGTACAATACACTTTGCGAAAGAATTCCGTAAGTGTCTTGCAGGGAGGCGCTGTTTTCTCCTGTTCGAGCAGGTCACATGGTGACAGAGATTTTGATGTTAAGTACTTAGTGGTGTAAGGAGGCCTTACTAGATACTGTTCTTTTGAAATGGTAGCCTTACCAAAGTCTAACGCTCGCTCCTAGTCTACACCTTTCTGCTAATTGCATCATGGAATGGCATTGTAGACATGTCCGGACTGATAGAGATGCCTCGCTCCTAGCTGTGGCCGTGAGGACAGCGAGCTGTGAAGTCCACCCCAAAGCTTGCTGCTGTATGCTCTAGCTGGCGCACCGCTACATCATTCTAGAGGCGGTAATGCTACACTTTTCTTAAGCCACACTCGATTGCAACGAAAAGCCTAAAATACCATATAATGAATATGTCTATTGTCCTTCGGGCTAAATGCAGTACTAGAATCACACCCTCTAAACTGCCAGCCAAAATACAAGTATACGTCAAAACATTTTGACCATTGCCCACCGCAGAACAGGGTACTGCCGGCAGCGTTGTGCGAAAGTGACGCGGTGAGGAGGGTGTACAGAGTGGCGCGGAGATGAAAGGTTGATCACACAAACAACGACATGGAGTGAAATGCACACACACAATCGTGATTTATTTATGGTGCAAACTCACGAACACCTTACAAAGGTCTGTTTAGTGAACAAGGGATGTTAACTGCTGCTTCACTATATATTTATTCCTTTACTAAATTTGTCATTAACATACATCTCCTTTTCGACTCAACAGCTCAGTTAATGAAATCAATACTACAAGTAAGAGTAAACTTAAAAAAATTTATAGTCAATTACTCTGGTACAAAAGAAGTGTCCATTATTCAGGAACACGCATTTTAAATAACATGCCAGCAACCATAAGCTCATTAACTATAAATAAGGTTCAGTATAAGAGTACCCTAAAGGATTTTTGATGGCAAAATGCTTCTACTCCATTCATGAATATATGAATAGAACAAACTGATGTGTGTGTGTGTGATTTTTGTGTGTCACAAATAGTATCAAAGAAATAAGTATAAGCTCTGTGGTATCGTGCGCTGTCGATACCACACCAGACCAGTCCACGTCTAGATGCCGCCATTAATGCATATGACTGCGTGGCCAATCTGCAGCCGTCTGCGACACACAACCACCATAGCCTGTGCGATTAGCGACCCACGATCTATAGCCTGTTATTTCGATTCTGGCGTGGAGTAGAAGCGCTGTCGGCCTCTGTTGTTATGATGGGCATCGAAAATGCCTGCCTTAAAGACTGGCACTGTAAATTGCTCTGCACATGTTATTATTCAAATAAAAGAGCCCTTTGAACACTGTGTGTGCATCTCATTGTTTTGCTTTCCACGCTAGACTCCACTAACTCCTTGGCATCCCGTAGTGGAACGATCTATCATCTGGCGACGAGGGAGAGCCTACGATGGTGGCTTCTTGGTTTTACTTCTCGACGTACAAAATATTTCTTGAGTATTTCTGGCTGAACTGTGGGTTTTAGCTGTGCTTGCCCTGCAACTGTCTGTATTTTTGTGTTTTTCTGAGGTTCCTATTCAGCGTGATTCTAACCCATACTTTCTTGCAGCGTAGTAGTGTTTGAGATGTATTTTCAAATGTTATTCTTGTGTGTTTCATCACGGTCAGTCACCCTCATGAGTAGCCAGTAACACAGATTATGTTTCAGGCGCAGAAGATGGAGATGCTGCATATTAATGGATATGATGAAGAGACTGCTCGCTGCTGTAGTAAACACCGTGGCGCCACCCCTAGTTCCCTCAGCACCCTCTGCTCCCTCAGCACCGCCAGCCCTAAACAAGAGGAGTACCATGCTCAGCTCGACTTACGCTTCAACGACATCTCATTGAAGGTAGGACAGGCAACTTTATTTTCTTGCTACCAACTGTTCCCCGCCGTCTGACCTGAAAGTGTTCCATACGACAAACAAATTGCTCCTCTAGGCAGGTACTACGATGAACACGTTAATGTGTATCTAGATGTTACCATTTGTTTCCGTTCAATAGCCAGCCGAATCAGATACATAAGCATTGGAAAGCAGACTTGCAACGACCTATACGCCACTGCAAAGTCAAGTGTGAGTGTGTGGGAGTTACTATACTGATGCCATGATGAGCGACGTCGTTACCCAAAATGTGTCAGATTCTCACAAAAGTGAACAGATTTCTAAATCCCTCATCCTAGCTCGCAATAGGTTTTGTAGTTAATGGAGCGTCTGGCCTTGTGTACCATTACTCTGAACTACACAAATAGAAGCAGAATCTAATTCTATCGCTGCAGTTTCAACTGCACTGATAGGCTTAGATTCTGCTCCTATTTGTGCAGTTCAGGGTAATGGTAGTTTGCGCGCCGCCGTTCGCAAAATCTTAGCCAGGCTACTGACATCAACGAAACCATTGTACTATGCAAGAGGCTAGTGGACTTAAATCCGAACGTTAGTGATTTACAGAGGCAGAAGAACACCTGTCGCGACGCTAAATGTTATCATTGTGGCAATGACGCTTACGTTCACTCATTCTATTCGCAGAAACTCAAGTCCACTAGGCAAACTGCATATTCTCCAAGGTCTCAGTCTATTACTATGAATGCAATTTTTTTCCCAGGGCAGTATTGATTGCCGTTCCATCAGCGCAAGCCAGGTGCAGCGATGGTGAAGTCACACACTTCTTCAATCCAGTGTCAGACCAAACACTTGTTTGTCACTTTTGAGGTTGCCAAACAATTGATATGAGTGCAGTAGAACATGGATGCGTCTGTGATTTCGTTGAAAAGAAGCACTTACGAACTGATGTCTATGTCACAGGAAACTCTTTCTGGTTACTGCTGACATGAAATTCTGGTACTAGGTGTTTTGCAGCCTTCCTACCACATTTTTACCGTCACTAAGACAGTTCCGTTAACTATTTTGTGCTCACGTGGAAGTTAAAACATTTTTAGCTTTGACTCTTTTCACCTATTTGATTTGCATTTTCAAGACAATGTTTCCTTAGTGAACTATTCCGGGTCCACGCACACGTTAGCTGATCTTTGTGTTGTTTTCCAAGATGACCTAGACGAAGTTAACAACTTCCAGGCTCATATTATCATGAAAGACAATGTGCAACCACAGTTTTGCCGAGAGCGGCCCATTCCTCGCGCTCTCAAACATACAGTGGCACAAAAGTCTGTAGCGACGCTCCCGCACGCTAATTCAAGCTCGCCGGTGTGTGTGTGTTTGTGTGCTGTGCGCGTGTGTCAGTGCAGTGCTGTGCGGTTGTAATTACTTTACGCGACGTTTATGTAGTTCCGCGCCCAGCCTCTAGAGGCGCTGTGTTTTCTAGCTTTTATATACGTTCTGTTATTATTATTATTATTCCTTGTTGTTTGAGTTAGTGAGTAGTTCCGTGCCTCCTGACTTGTGTGGACGAGTACTGTTTTCTCTCCTAACTACGGAAGTTTCCGAGGATTAAGGATCCCCTGTATAGGCCGGAAGCAAATTTTATAGCTCCGATCTGTCCATGCATGCCGGGCGACGTCAGATACGCGCTCGCAATAAAGTTATTGTTGCTCAACTGAAGGTCTTCATTCTTCTGAATCACGTTAAGCATTTACTTTAGGGCCTGATAATGCCGCCGTCAAAGGTTCCTGCAGCTCCGCAGCGTGAGGAAGGTGTCGTCGATAAAAATTGAGCATCCCGAAAAAACGACGTAATTCTTTGATCGTAGTTGGTCGGGGTAGCTGCAAGATAGCGTCCACCTTCTCGGACAGAGGAAGAGAGCCTTCAGCAGAAATCTTATGGCCAAGAAATGTCACCTCTGACTGCCCAAAAACACACTTGTCCACGTTCAAGACGACGCCGTAACGCTCCAATCGCTCGAAAATCTCTCGCAGATGTTGTCGGCGTTGATCGCGGTCAGCAGAGAACACTAACACATCGTCCAGGTATGCGAAACAGAACGGCAGCCCCTGGAGAACCGAGTCTATAAACCTCTGCCAGGTCTGAGCGGCATTGCGTAAACCGAAAGTCATAAATTTGCTTTCAAATAAACCGAAAGGCGTTATTATTGCAGTCTTTGGAATGTCGTCATTGGCCACCGGAATCTGTGTATACGCTTTAGCGCAGTCCAGGAACTGTGAACACCGTGGCACCATGTAAAGCGTGATTATAATCCCTCATTAACGGAACGGGATATCTGTCCGGCACTGTTCGCGCGTTAAGCGCACGGTAGTCACCGCATGGGCGCCAAGCTCCACCCTTCTTCGGAACAAGATGTAATGCGGAGGACCACGGGCTCTTAGATGGCCGCATTATGCCCTCGCGAATCATGGCGTCAAATTCTGCCTTCGCTATCTTCAATCGGTCCGGAGCGAGACGCCTAGGTTGGCATGCTACTGGGGGACCATCAGTCGTTTGACTGTGATGAACCGTGTCATGTGGTATGAACCTGGGAGCGCCGGGCGGCCTGGTCAAGTTCGGATAGTTAAGCAGTAATTCAGTGTACTCACCCTCCGTAGCATGGACCAACTTGGCACTGTGCGTTGCGGTGTTGCGACGGAAACTCGTTGATGTTCCGGGGGAAGATACACAGCTATACTGCGACGTTTCTCGCGGCCGACCTCGTCCCTTTCTGACGCCGGCTTTTAGAAGACAAGCCTTTGGTATAGTACATGGATTGTGCCATCCCGGGGTACGCCCGACATTCCGCCTAGTATCGCAACGTTTCGTGTGGCCAGGCATGCAAAAAGACTGCCGCGAGTGGGTCCAATCTTGTCTTCAGTGCCAACGCTGCAAGATTAATCGCCATGTACACGCACCGATCGGCGATTTTCCGGATACCACCGCCCGCTTTGCCCACGTTCATTTAGATGTAGTCGGACCACTTCCACCTTCGAACGGGCAAAGATATCTGTTTACAATGATCGACCGTTTTACACGTTGGCCGGAGGCAGTGCCGGTGGATAATATCACAGCAGACACATTAGCTTCCGCTTTTGCGATGACTTGGTTGGCAAGATTTGGATGCCCACTACATATTACCACTGACCGCGGACGGCAATTTGAATCAGACCTGTTCTCACAGCTGGCCAAGTTTTGTGGTTACACCCACCATAAGACCACAAGTTATCACCCAGCAAGCAACGGAATCATCGAACGCTGGCACCGTTGTTTGAAGGCCGCGCTGATGTGCCACGAAGAAACCTGGACAACCGCACTACCAGTGGTCTTGTTAGGCTTACGGACGACTTTCAAACCAGACCTGGGGTCGTCAGCGGCAGAACTGGTTTATGGAGAAACACTGCGCCTTCCTGGTGACTTTGTAGACGCTGATGCCACAGAGACAGTTGCTACTGGCCAGCCGGATTTCTTGCGACGATTGAGGGACCATGTATCAAAGATTCGCCCTCCGAAAGCCACACGTCAAGGCAAGCCGCCCACTTTCGTGCACCAGGACCTGGAACAATGTCGTCACGTCATGCTCCGCACTGAGGGCGTTAAACCGCCTCTACAAGCTCCTTATTCTGGTCCATATGAAGTGCTACGGCGCAGTGCCCACACCTTGGATATCCTAGTGAACGGCAAAACCACGACTGTTGCGTTGAATCGGGTTAAACCTGCGTATGTTTTTCCTGACACCCCACTAGCGGCACCTCGTCGTAGGCATCCACCTACCGCTGTTCCAGACACTGACGCCACATCTCCGGCGCCGGCTCTTCAACATCCGCCGCCCAACGCAGCACAACATCCGCCTCCTGACGTTGTTCCTCCTCCTCCGACGAGGACGACCCGTTCTGGACGTCGGGTGCACTTTCCGGCGCGGTATCTCGACGCCGACGCTCCGCTTCCGCCCGGGGGGCTGATGTAGTGACGCTCCCGCGCGCTAATTCAAGCTCGCCGGTGTGTGTGTGTGTGTGTTTGTGTCCTGTGCGCGTGTGTCAGTGCAGTGCTGTGCGGTTGTAATTACTTTACGCGACGTTTGTGTAGTTCCGCGCCCAGCCT
This sequence comes from Schistocerca americana, assembly GCF_021461395.2. Taxonomy (NCBI): domain Eukaryota; kingdom Metazoa; phylum Arthropoda; class Insecta; order Orthoptera; family Acrididae; genus Schistocerca; species Schistocerca americana. The sequence goes on along the minus strand of NC_060121.1, from coordinate 715,171,548 downwards.
CTAGAGGCGCTGTGTTTTCTAGCTTTTATATACGTTCTGTTATTATTATTATTATTATTCCTTGTTGTTTGAGTTAGTGAGTAGTTCCGTGCCTCCTGACTTGTGTGGACGAGTACTGTTTTCTCTCCTAACTACGGAAGTTTCCGAGGATTAAGGATCCCCTGTATAGGCTGGAAGCAAATTTTATAGCTCCGATCTGTCCATGCATGCCGGGCGTCGTCAGATACGCGCTCGCAATAAAGTTATTGTTGCTCAACTGAGGGTCTTCATTCTTCTGAATCACGTTAAGCAAAGGTCGGACAGCTACCAGTTTACCTGAACCCGACAAGTCTTATCTTGTCAGGATGCAGGGATGATTTCTTCTGTAGCAATCGGTCAGTGGCCATCCCCTTCGGTGAAACAAAATAAACCATCCCGAATATCAAGCTTATGTGCAGATTTGAAGGTAACGGTAAATCCATAAACTGAGGTTCACTCTTTACTTTGCCACGGCCTGAAATAATCATGGACAAGCTTGGTACAGGTCGCTTCTTTCCAAGATTGATCTTCATGTTCCTTATTTGAATTGTCCCTTAATGAACAATCCCAACAAGATTTTGTTGTCAAGATCCACATGCGATTATTTAATCCTCTGTCCATGTCTGCTGTTTTTCAGCCTTATTTGTCGCAGTTGACTGCTATAGTTCCTTCTTATTTGAACTATACGGATGACGTTGTAGTCTCGGTTCCTAATGCTGATGAACATCTTTCCAATCTTACGTAATTGTCTGCCGGCCGGTGGGGCCGAGCGGTTCTAGGCGCTTCAGTCAAAATGAACCATTTTGAGCCCACAGTGATTCCCCCAACGGCTGATGTGCTAACACAATTTTTAGGTCCTGCGGGTTCTTACTGCATTTTAACCGCAAATTCTGTTGAGTCTCCTCGCTGCGAAACCTTTCTACCTCTTTTCTACGGTCCACGATCTATTGTCGTACAATGTGTAATTCAGATCATAGCTCAGATACGCTTAGAAAATTGTTCTTCTCGTTTGTTTGAAACAAGTAAAATTATAGTGGGAGAAAATCTTCAGTTAGCCTCCAACAGTGTAACTCTTATTTCCTCCTTCCTTCGTCTGTCATTCGTTGTTCTGCTTCACTTTACCTAATACGTGGTAGAATTTACAAGTGAAATTGTCGCCAATCTCACTTCCTCTCCCTTTAAGCATTGACGTCCAATCTGACGGTATTCGTCCGACTAACAAGTTATCCGTATCGTCGTATGACAACGGCCGGCCGATGAACCGGCAGTCAACCAGGCAGCCAACCAGTCAGTCGCCAGGCAACTGAACTGGAGATTTATCTGTTGAAAGCATACGTAATGTCAAAACTGGAACCAATGAAAACTGCTTTAAAGAGGTGTCTTTCCAAGAGTCGATAAGAGACTGAAAGTGCGTTTGGAATATTGAGTAGTAAATGGAGACTGCTGCAAAAAGTACTGAAACTGATAAGCCTGATAATGTTGACATTTTCCCGATATGTGTATGCTGGTTACACAACATTCTGATTGACGCGGAAGGGGAAGACCCACCATTTGCTTTCACTGCCGGATAACAAAATCGATGAAATGCGGAGTGAATGCGGTGTATTGCACTCCAGATAAATTTAGTGTTTCTTTGCTCAGGGGAAGTGTACATATGAGAGCGTTTTGAGTACTTTCTAGAATACTAATTACATGGAGTGAACGAATGATTGAAAGTGTTCTTCTCGACTTTGGTCTTAAATACTGTTTCTAGAGATAAACAGTGGTATCGAATGGGGTGTTTGCAATCAGTCTTTCAAGTAAAATATGAGCAGAGAATCCAAAACAAAGACAACAAAAATGGCTCTGAGCACTATGGGACTCAACTGCTGTGGTCATAAGTCCCCTAGAACTTAGAACTACTTAAACCTAACTAACCTAAGGACAGCACACAACACCCAGCCATCACGAGGCAGAGAAAAACAAAGACAAATTATGCCTTTTCACTATCTGTACTATTTCTGTCACCACGCCTCATTAAGAGGATCTGATAGAGGTAGGCAATCAGGAGCTTGCAGCATTCTTCTCACTTTTGTTTTTACATACAGTTTCTAGAATTTTTTAAACAGTCTTATTGAATGTACACTGTCCATCAGTTATCACTCATTCAGTAAATCTGATGACCCAGTATGGTGTTTCTTGCTACGCTATGATTAACGTTTCCACTCAGCTTCCACGCACATGTCGTCCGCTAATTTCAACTACAGTTTTCTCTAAGTCGCTTTGGCGGTATCTCTTGGTCTGCACGATTGACTGTGACCTCTAACAGGTACTTCTTGCCGCAGACGCTCATTAAACATGCGTAGCCACATCGGTGTCATAATGGTCACCAAGTTACGGCAAAATTACAATGGGGAAATCGTCTGGACTCGGGGATTTGTTGGAGGCACCTCGTGTAATCACTTCCACCAGCTCCTCAGGCGTAGTTTCAGATAACACGTCCGCTTCTCCGTTCCCACGCGTTGCACCTGTGACCTCTTCCCTGGACGTTCCCCAGCTCTCTGTTGCCCTCCCCGTCACTCGCATAGAATCTGCTAAAATGCGATGTCCCTTTGTATTGAAAAACGACGGCCATCGCCGAGATCGATCTCGTGAATTAACGTTCTTCGTCTTCTTCATCATCATCATCATCATTTTCTTCTTCTTCTTCTTCTTCTTTCCTTTATCACTTAATGCATCGAGCTAACTGCGTTGGTCAGGGAGACCTGCGACCTCGTTCGTATCATCGTACCCGCCATCCTTAGCGCCTTCCGTTGTACCAGCTTCGCCTTAACTCGGTGGACGGCCGTCTGGTGTAGTTGGTTGAGCTGACAGTTCCCGAAGAGCCGTAAAGTAAAACTCAGTGGTCATGCACTGCCATTGAGAAGCCTCCTTCCCGTAACCTATTAACGTCCTCCGTAAAGCTGCCTTCGCGCACTCAATCCACCACTGTAGGACAGATTCGTAGGAATTTCGTGGACGGAGGCAGCTATGCCACGCGTCCTCCACCAAGTATTGGCATCACGCTGGTGGGAGACGTTCACCTTCCAGTTACTCCTCTGTCTCCATACCTGCTGTCTAGCAAGGTTTCCGTACAAATATATGCCTCATGGTCTGTAAACGCGGTCGGCCAGATTTCTACGTCCACCGTCGGCATCGGAAACGCCCTTGAAATGTAGATTCGTTCCAAACGGCTCGCGGAGCGTCTCGTAAAAAATGTATATCCTGGTTGAATGCGATACTTCAGGTCCCATGTATCGACTAGCTCCAGCCCTTTGACCAGCTCCCAAAGTTCTTGACTAGGAGTGTAGTTAGGATGTTGGTCCTTTCTGTCGAGCACACAACTGACATCTCCGCCGAGAATGCAAGCATCGGATCGTCTCCCGACCAACTGTGTAACCTCACGGGCGTAAAAACTTGCTCTGTCCTTCCTCTTATCCGAGCCTGAGGGTGAGTATATATTGATCAAACATATTCCACCTATGATCACGGCCTACCCAAGGGCAGAAGGCACGTATCCCTTCCTTCAATAGCATCGCTGTGCCAATGCTTCTGACGTCCCACGGGGAACAGTAAATATCGTAACCGTAAAAGTCCGAGGGGGGATGACCCGCACTTCTTGTAACAGCGTTATGTCTAAATCTGCAGTCTTTATCATGTCACTGAGCATATTCATTTTCACCGGCGTCCCAATGCTATTGATGTTAACAGATCCTATCCGATAATCTTGTTGCATGGTTTTCAACGTAGATAGGGCACCTTACGGTCGCTAATTCTTCCGTACCCAGGCTGCTTTCTTTCGAACGTCCCCCGCTGTCCCCTCATATGGTCTGCTGCTATTCCGTGCGCACTTCCGTTCTTACACCGGGAGACAGTGTGTGGGAGCAATTCCTCCAGCATCATCTGTTTCCCACAGGGGTGGGTCTCCTGACCAGTCCCCTAGCGTCCCATCGTGGTCGTCCGTAACCTCCTCTGTAGCCTGTTGCCGTCGATCGAACTCCTCCGCTGCTTCTAGAGCATCATCTTCGTCCCGCTGGCTACCCCTGCGTCCCCGCTAGGCAGTTCTTCTGTATCTATGGACATCTGCTCAGTACCCGAAAAGGCCTCAGCATTGTTTGCTGGATCTGGTTGGTCGTTCTCCCACCGTGAGACTACCCTTCTTCCCGCGTTTTGGTGATCGCTGTTGTCGTTGCCAAGCGTCGGAGTCAGAGGTCAGCATGGCCTCTGGATGTTCTAGGGGACGACGGAATCGTGCGCCGTCGTATTACCCACGTCATAAGTGCCTAGTCTGAAGGTCCTGTGGAACGGCTTGCCATGCCATTTCCATCTGGCGCCTCAGTTGAACCAGCGTTCGTGCTGGACGTGCAGACCGCATGAGACGACGCTTCATCCAGTCCCAAACATGCTCAATGGGGGACAGATCCGGAGATCTTGCTGGCCAGGGTAGTTGACTTACACCTTCTAGAGCACGTTGGGTGGCACGGGATACATGCGGACGTGCATTGTCCTGTTGGAACAGCAAGTTCCCTTGCCGGTCTAGGAATGGTAGAACGATGGGTTCGATGACGGTTTGGATGTACCGTGCACTATTCAGTGTCCCCTCGACGATCACCAGTGGTGTACGGCCAGTGTAGGAGATCGCTCCCCACACCATGATGCCGGGTGTTGGCCCTGTGTGCCTCGGTCGTATGCAGTCCTGATTGTGGCGCTCACCTGCACGGCGCCAAACACGCATACGACCATCATTGGCACCAAGGCAGAAGCGACTCTCATCGCTGAAGACGACACGTCTCCATTCGTCCCTCCATTCACGCCTGTCGCGACACCACTGGAGGCAAGCTGCACGATGTTGGGGCGTGAGCGGAAGACGGCCTAACGGTGTGCGGGACCGTAGCCCAGCTTCATGGAGACGGTTGCGAATGGTCCTCGCCGATACCCCAGGAGCAACAGTGTCCCTAATTTGCTGGGAAGTTGCGGTGCGGTCCCCTACGGCACTGCGTAGGATCCTACGGTCTTGGCGTGCTTCCGTGCGTCGCTGCGGTCCGGTCCCAGGTCGACGGGCACGTGCACCTTCCGCCGACCACTGGCGACAACATCGATGTACTGTGGAGACCTCACGCCCCACGTGTTGAGCAATTCGGCGGTACGTCCACCCGGCCTCCCGCATGCTCACTATACGCCCTCGCTCAAAGTCCGTCAACTGCACATACGGTTCACGTCCACGCTGTCGCGGCATGCTACCAGTGTTAAAGACTGCGATGGAGCTCCGTATGCCACGGCAAACTGGCTGACACTGACGGCGGCGGTGCACAAATGCTGCGCAGCTAGCGCCATTCGACGGCCAACACCGCGGTTCCTGTTGTGTCCGCTGTGCCGTGCGTGTGATCATTGCTTGTACAGCCCTCTCGCAGTGTCCGGAGCAAGTATGGTGGGTCTGACACACCGGTGTCAATGTGTTATTTTTTCCATTTCCAGGAGTGTATTATCGAAATCAAATGTGACCATATCTTCCATATGGTGTTGCTGTTGAGGAACTGAACCTTCATGGTAGGTATATTTTGCATTCCTTCATGTTGTTCTGACGCGTCTGCGCCCAGTACTGGTTGTCACTCTCCCTTCGCCGTCACTGACAGTCTTCCAGTGTTTATTGCGCTCCCATCCTCACTCATATGGTCGAAGTATGCAACACTCAAGGAGAAAAAGTCCTGAATTCTTGAATTACAACAGGTAATAGGTACCCAAAACCTAATTTTACTAGTGAAATTATCTATGATGACCAAGATTATAGCATCTATGATGGTCCAGAAATAATGACATGGTAATTGCATTATGTCATCTGTTTTTGAAACACGCCATTTTTCTGAGTCAACAAGTCTAACCGAGCTCCAACAAATTGCAACAGGCAAAAATATGTGATTAGCTTAGCAAGTTGCAATATTAGTCAACAAGTCTTGTCTTCGTAAGCATCACCTTTCGTTTCTAAATTGCAAGCAACGTGATTCTGAAGGTATTTATGTTTTAAGAAATGCACATTAGAGGACCTGTAATGTAATTTCAAATGTGTAAGTGATATCGCAGCCCTTGAAGAAACAGGACGCGCTCACTCAAGGAACTGAAATGCTGGTGTTGCCTCTTGTAATTCCGTGCTGCTTGGGCACATTGGCTGGTTACAATCATAATTTATTGGTAAAAAGTTACCCAGCTCAATTTGTGCAGCGTAAGCTTAGCCTTCTTCCTCTCAGATGTCAAAACATCTGAGAGATGACGCTAGCCTCCTAGTGGGAACCAACAAATGTAACACGCTTGAAAAAGTGATGCCTCGTACATCCATTCAGTTGGACACTATGCGAGCATGTAATATTGGCGCTATACCTCTTCCAGTATTTTCAGTGCTCCTCTAAAATCGAATACTACTCCTTCTCATGTTTTTCTAAGTTCCAATTGATGAATTTCTGTAATTATGCAAACCGTTTGTAGGTATGCAACACTCACATTTTGTGGACATCCTTCAATTGATTGAACGTTCTCATACATGAATTCCCATTCTGCAGTTGAGCATTTCACTTTATTGTTTTCGACAACAATCGTAAATTTCAAACAACAATTGATGCTTCGTGAAGGTACTCTTCAATAGGTATTATTTTATTATCATGTCAATTATTGACTACCACTTCCAAAACTAACGAGAAAACTAATAATTACAAGCATTCATTTGGTTTAGTCTAGGGCAAAGAGTCCACATGGGCTGGCGATTTGATGGACACCTTCATCCAGTTGAGAATATCCTTTTCGTTCTCTCTCTACCAATATATAGGTCATACCTTTAAATAAAAATCGGTCCTAATCCTTATTAATTGTTGGTACAGTTAATTAGTTTCGGGCCAGAGCTGCTGAGAAGTACTTACATATCTGTCGCATCTACCTCTCATAGAGTGAAGAGCGAATGTTAAAATCTTTCACTGTGAATTTTAATGCCACTTTCGTACCTTTCATGTAGAGTCTCCATTGGTTCCTCGATACAAGTTGCATAGTAGAATGGAGTACCTGTACCTGCCTTACGATCTTTTTAATCCGAGCACCTCCTGCTTCAACTATATACAGGGTGTCCCAGCTACCTTGTCCACCCAAAATAACTCTGGAACAATAACAGCTATTGGAAAACGTCTTTCACCGGTATCAATGTAGGGCTGGGGCCCACGAATGTACATATTTGGAAACATTCTAAAACGAAAGCATATGTGTTTTTTTAAGACAAACTTATGTTTTTTTAAATGGACCTCCTATATTTTTTCTGCAGCAATCCATAGCATGACAAAACACATACACAATGGCGTTGATTGCATCGCAATATTCCCATTACATCCCGAGATATTGGAACCCGAAGTTGACGCTTGAAATACCCGACATGCCCTGCTAGCGCACGTCCTGAGGCTCAGGCGTGAATTCCATGCTGCCCGTAATCGCTATGTGATTGGCATGTGTAATCACACCTCCATACTTATCAAGAGGTCCGAAACGAATCATACGGTCTGCTGCCATCAACTCTCATAAGTACATAATGGTTTCCCTCTTGCACGTTTCGCGTATCTGCATACACAATATGAACCAGTACTGATCGGTGAACACCCGTCAGGTTGTCTTATTTATCCTGCACACCCAAAATAAGGTTTATCTAATGCGTTATATGACCCATTGTGCCTGTCGCGCTGGGCCTGGCTCTACCTAGTCAAGTGTCCAACGTAGTTCCCACTACTGCCACAGTTACCACTTCGCCTTGTTTATGATTTGCGACCCATGTGAACTCCTGTACACCACCATCCTCCCAGCATCCCATTTGTTGTTGCTTTGGCGTGCAGTACACCACTTACCAGTGTAGTCGTGCATCAGAGTAATCTAGTGACGGCACGGAGGTAATACACATTGTGAATAAACGTTGTGTTGTGGAACTTCTACCGTACAGTATAATGTACACACATGAAGATATGGTAGAAATGCTGCTGATCTATGGAGAATGTACGTTGACGGGAAATACGTAATGAGATTGCTTGTTTGTTGATAGTACTCTTAGCGAACATTATGATTATTAAGTTAATATGTCTGTTTTCTACCCTCCTCTACATACCTGTACTGTACCCTGTTGTAGGTGGACGAAATGCTGTTCAGGCAGAACGACTGTACAGAAGGCGATTCCCTGACAAGCCATCGCCTTCGCGCCGCATGTTTGGTCGTCTCACATCACGTCTACGTGGAACGGGAAGCTTAAATCCAAGATCTCGACACCGTCCTAGAACACGCACAGATGAACTTGCTGAAGTTGCTGTGCTCGCTACCATAGCTGTGACTCCTAAAACCAGCACACGTCAATTTGAACGTGAAGTTGGTGTGTCTAAATCAAGTGCACAGCGTATTCTTAAACGTCATAAATTTCATCCTTACCATGTTCATTTACACCAGGATCTTCATGGAAATGACTTCCGCAATAGGGTAAGATTTTGTCGGTGGGCTCAGCAAAAGCTTCTGACAAATGCAAATTTTTTTGCAGATGTTCTCTTTACCGACGAGATATCATTCTCCAACAAAGGAATTTTCAATATGAGGAATATGCATTATTGGTCCGCAGAGAATCCAAAATGGCTCCGTCAGGTAGAGCATCAACGTCCGTGGAAAGTTAATGTTTGGTGTGGGATTATTGGAGATACCATTATCGAACCTTTCTTTATAAATGGCATTCAAAATGGCAGACGATACTCCAGATATATACGACACAATCTTCCTGTTTTCTTGGACACCGTATCTCTGAACCGGAGAATGGTCATGTGGTATCAGCATGACGGATGCCCTGCACATAACGCCTTACGAGCACGACGACTTCTGAACCGTAAGCTCCCTAGTAGGTGGATTGGACGAGGTGGCCTAGTTAGGTGGCCTGCCCGATCTCCGGACCTTACACCGCTGGATAATTTTCTTTGGGGAGCAGTGAAGGATGCTGTTTACCATCATGAACCAACAACACCAGAGGACATGAAGCAACGCATTATTGATGTTTGTACAGCCATCAAAGAGGAATCAGTAGCACGAAGTAGGGCATCCTTCATACGCAGAGTGACCCTATGTATGCAAGCCAATGGGCATCACTTTGAGCATGAGATGTGAACGCTATGTTTAGTATGTAGTGCTGGTATCTCAGTGGACGTTTCTACAAAGGGCCAATTTACCCAGTGACGTTAAGAAACATTTGTTTGCAACAATTTGTCATTTAACGCATTAGATAAACATAAGATTGATAATTATGTGATAATAAAACTAATTGGTTAAACACGTTTACATTCATCATCTATGTCCTACCTGAACTTCCCAAATCAAAACATTTTTACCTAAACAACGGTAAAACTTTTAGTCCACTTGCTCGTTTCACTAAAACCATCAACATGAATTTTACTATTACTAGTGAATGATTAACTGTCACTTGCGCTAGATCTACAGTAATGTAAAGTTTTAACCTTGAACGGCATTACCTTTACTGTAACGGATTAACGATAGACGAAGTTAACTTTGTGACTAACGTTGCGGTACACAGATGTTACAGAACCGCATCACCCCTAGCCTATGGGATAAATACCTGCTGGAATGTACGACGTTAATGCAGGATGGCAGCAGACCGTATTATTCGTTTCGGACCTCTTGATAAGTATGGATGTGTGATTACGCATGTCAATCACATCGCGATTACGGGCAGCATGAGGTTCACGCCTGAGCCTCAGGACGTGCGCTAGCAGCGCATGTCGGGTGTTTCAAGCGTCAACTTCACGACTCAATATCTCGGTATGCAATGGGAATATTGCGATGCAATCGACACCATTGTGTATGTGCTTTGTCATGCTATGGATTGCTGCAGAAAAGATATAGGAGGTTCATTTTAAACAAACATAGGTTTGTGTTGAAAAACACATATGCTTTCGTTTTAGAATGTTTCCAAATATGTATATTCATGGGCCCCAGCCCTACATTGATACCGGTTAAAGCCGTTTTCCAATAGCTGTTATTGTTCCAGAGATATTTTTGGTGGATGAGATACTTGGCACACCCTGTATACATATTACCCATATTTCTGTAAAGCTTATTTACCTTTGTCTTTAGAATTTAGATTATCTTGCGAAACATTTCATTTCAACCACCTAGCACGACTTTGATACTGTGTCATCAGTAGACCTTACCGTCCATGGTAGTTCAAAGAGCCCAGCGACTGAAGCTATGCTAACGCCAGAGCTCCAAGGGAAAGAGGCCAAACAGCGAAGTCTTGGATCTCATCGGATTAGGGAAGGATGGGGAAGGAAGTTGGCTGTGGCCTTTCAAACGAACCATCCCGGCATTTGCCTGGAGCGATTTAGGTTGGGTTGGGTTGTTTGGGGAAGGAGACCAGACAGCGAGGTCATCGGTCTCATCGGATTAGGGAAGGATGAGAAAGGAAGTCGGCCGTGCCCTTTCAGAGAAACCATCCCGGCATTTGCTTGGAGTGATTTAGGGAAATCACGGAAAACCTAAATCAGGATGGCCGGACGCGGGATTGAACGGACGTCCTCCAGAATGCAAATCCAGCGAGCTAAAGCGCTCCAAGGCGACTGCTTGACGGCAACCTCGACATTACAGCAGCGTCCTCCAGAGCTGTGGTGTGGCGCAAGGGAGGACGTTAGACAACGCAGAAGGCACGTTACATGGAATGTGCTTGTGGCGCTCTGGACTAGATGGGACATTTTATTTTGGGTCTGTTATCCACATGAGGATATAAGATGAACATCAACAAAGGCAAAATGAGGTTAATGGAATGTAGTCGAATCAGATCAGATGACGCTGAGGGAATTAGTTAGGAAATGAGGCACTTACAGTAGTAGATGAGTTTTGCTATTTGGGGCGCAAAATAACTAAAGATGGTCGAACTTGATAGGATGCAAAATGTAGACTGTTGATGGCAAGGAAAGCGTGTCTGAAGATGAGAAATTTGTTAACATCGAGTATAGATGTAAGTGTCAGAAAGTCTTTTCTGAAAGTATTTGTATCGAGTGTAACCTTGTATGGAAGTGCAACATGGAGAATACACAGTTTAGACGAGAAGGAAACAGAAGCTTTCGAAATGTGGTGCTACAGAAGAATGATAAAGATTAGATGGTTACATCACGTAGCTAATGAGGAGGTACTGAATCAAATTGGGGAGAAGAGGAGTTTTGGCACAACTTGACCTTAAAAAGGAATCGGTTGGTAGGACATGTTCTGAGGCATCAAGGGATCACAAGTTTAATTCTGGAGTGCAGCATGGAGGAAAAAAATCGTAGTGAGAGACCAAGACATGAATACACTAAGCAGGTTCAGAAGGATGTAGGATGCAGTAGTTACTTGGAGATGAAGAAGCTTGCACAAAATAGAGTGGCATGGAGAGATGCGTCAAACCAGTCTGTGGACTGAGGATTACAACACACATTTTAGAATTTTTTACTAATTTTATTGTACTTACTTTGTTGGACAGCCCTGTGTGATTCAGTTATTCCAGTTCTTTTAGCATTGTGTGTCTGCCCATGAGATCTGTTACCGGTTTTTTAATTTTTCATGTTTGTTTTAACGCCTTGGAATTTGGGTGTTATTCAAAGTCTGTCAGTCAGTGGCAGAAAAATGTAACAATGTTGGAAATAGTGTCACATTTAAAATTGTTGATACTCACTGTAAAATTATTTTTGGTATCTTATCAAATGAAAATCTTGAAGAATAGGGATCACCAACATTTCAACCCAGTCCTACCATTCCCTCATGGCACAGATACATTCGGTGAAAGTGTCTTGATACTGTTGCCAGCATGCTTCCATCATCAAGCTTAGCATCATATCAGGGTCTCTGGTGCCTTTACTTTCCGTGTATCTAAAGTAATGGCCATTTGTTTTTGTTTTTGAGCCATCAGTCTACGTAAAGGCTTGGTGCTGTTGTTTTAACTTCCTCATCTCAGGGAATCCCTTTCATCCTTCATACCTGAATATTTGCTGCTTTGTCACCTGAGAAATATTCTTTTAATTTTTTCGTATAATATTTCTGTCAGCAACTATCAAACGTGATCGGATAATCTGATTGGGACCCTCTGTATCATCCATCTCTACATTGCGGTTGGTAATCCTGATAGCCTTCTGAATGGCAACTGGTTTGTCTCGAGACTCATACATTTCATACAGTGTAACCTCTCCGCAGAAATGTAAGACAATGATAATTAGGCAAGCGTAACCTCGCCACACGAATTAAGGAATGAAAATTGACCAAAAAAACCAACACAATAATATTGATTAGATAATGAACCATGTAGGAAATGTAACTTCCTAACAGAAATAGTAATATCTGGTAAAATTTATGAGGGCAGCAGCGCTGACCTTCGGCCCTGTGAAATAATTAAACCTGATAAATTTTATAAGGACAGCAGTGCTGACCTTCGGCCCTGTATTCTGAATAAAAAAGGCAAAAATTCTTACCTCAATAAACTGCAACTATATCTTATCTTATTTATGAACACAGCTTCGTGCAATGCTGGCGTATATTTAATTTTGATTCTTGGAGGAAATGCATAGGAAATATTCGTTACATTGAAATGATTACTTTTCTTTAAAAGATTTACTTTATAAAAAAATTATTATTGGGCATTTTTTTGAACAAATTAACTACAGTTAACATACATTACTAGATGTGCCCAATGCTGCATCATTACCTTCTACAACAATACATATCGTCCCGAATCGTGACCAGAGTCGCGAGAAGAGCACGCCGCCGACGCATACCGACGTCTGCTACCGTATCCGACTGACTAGTACTGCAGACTGACCACTCCCTCAGCCGACTCGCTACACACTAGCACTGACTGACTTCTACTACCGACAGAGTTCAACTGAACACTCGCGCGGTCAAGCGCAGACTAGCAACGATAAATAACTCTCTGGTCAGAGATTCTGTCATGCCTCGCCATCGCTGGTAATGAATACATACGTGTTTCATAACCCTCCACTGGAGGGGCAAAAATTTGGCAGCGATGATGAGTCATTTGGACTTGCCATGAGCAACAAATTTTTGTTAACTAACTAACTTTACAATCACAGAATATACAGATACATAGGTGTAGAACATGAAGTAAATATAGTGGACATGCACCAAATACAGAACGTATCAGGTAATGACAAAATATATATACAATGAGTAAAAAACAAATTAACAAATGACATAAGTGCACATGCACTGTAGTGCAGAACATATCAGCAAATCAAAAAAAATGTATAGGTCATGAATACAAATCATGTTAGCAAAAACGATTTTCACTATGTTACAAGAATTAGGATAGGAAAGGGAAGGATTGCATCATGGTTGTAGCACTTTAGGTTGCACGCAGCTGCACTGATAGTCCATATCTTTCTACAGAAGCACAACACCAAGTGAGACAATCAGAAGTTCTTTTCCCAGAAGTATTAATCAGCGTAGCCAAGACACTGAAATGTCGTAGTAATATTCCATGTTATCTTTTTGGTAGTACATTAGGTACACCAAACAGTGGGACCATAATAACATCTCCATCGCTCACGGTAGTGGACAGCGTGTCGTGTCAATACCACGCTCTTGCAAGGTACACCAACGTGGAATTAGTGCAAAAACCAAATATAGTGCTCCATGATCATGAGGATATACAGGACAAACGGATATTGCAGTAATTCCAGGTAATTTGGTCAGAAGGTGAAGGACATTAAGTCACTAGTCTTCATTGAGAATTACACTAATAGTTGGTGGCACTCGTTGCCCAGTTATTGCACATTTCTGTACCATGTATGTAGTATTACAGAATAATGTTAATGAGTTGTTTTACAGAGAACATTTGCACTCATTTCCTAATTACAAACCATCAGAAGTCATCATTGAAAACAAGAGCTAACAAATGACATAGTGTTACAGAATAATGTTCACGAGTCGTTTTACAGAGAACATTGGCACTCATTGCCTAATGATAAACCATCAGAAGTCATCATTGAAAACAAGAGCCAATAAATGACGTAGTATTACAGAATAATGTTCATAAATCGTTTTACAGAGAACATTTCTCATTCATTGCCTAATTATAAGCCATCAGAAGTCATCATTGAAAACAGGAGCTAATAGTATTACAGAATAATGTACATAAATCGTTTTACAGAGAACATTGGCACTCATTGCCTAATTATAAACCATCAGAAGTCATCATTGAAAACAGGAGTTAATAAATGACATAGTATTGCAGAATAATGTACATAAATCGTTTTACAGAGAACATTGGCACTCATTGCCTAATTATAAACCATCAGAAATCATCATTGAAAACAGGAGCTAATAAGTGGCATAGTATTACAGAATAATGTTCATGAGTAGTTTTACAGAGAACATTGGCACTCATTGCCTAATTATAAACCATCAGAAGTCATCATTGAAAACAGGAGTTAATAAATGACATAGTATTACAGAATAATGTACATAAATCGTTTTACAGAGAACATTGGCACTCATTGCCTAATTACAAAGCATTATATATATATATATATATATATATATATATATATATATATATATATATTTTAAGCAATTCATTGCGTTAGGTAATTACTGAAGAATGAAAAAATTTGCTTTTGAGTTGTTGCTGCAAATGAAGATGTGTAACGTCATTCGTCATGAGTCAGCTGTAGCAAGATTACGAAACAAGTAGAGTATATGTAATCACATTCATAAATGACATAGGTTTAATGAACAGCTGCTTATAGCACATTAATTTCATAAATTATTTCTCCTGCAAAACACAAAAATGGATTATTAAACTGAAAGAAGAAACGCATTTTATGCTGAAAAGTAGTGAACTTGGAATTAACAGGTAGTGAAATGTGTATAAAAAAAAATGTGTTCCCTAGCTGTCCTTTCCAAAACCTTCAGTCATCATACTATGCAATATAACACATACTGTCAAAACGAACTGCAACAAATACTAAAATAACTACATAGCATAAATACATAACTTCAACATTATCCTCATCTGTAAAGAAAAAAAACTTCATTATCCATCACTTCATTATCTATATTATCATAACTCCATTATTATCATCACCTGTAAAGAAAAACTTCATTATCCATAGTAGCATATTCTTCATCATTATTCATCACCATTCATTATCATCTGCAAAAAAAATGTCACTTCATTACTCATTACAAAACTATTCCTTATTTCTACCATATTTCATCACTAAAACTAAGATGTGTAGTTCTGTCTGACAGCCTGCGTCAATGGCCTTATATTCTGAAAGAAAAAATCAGTTAAGACTGCTGTTCTACGATGTGTATAGTATATTCTTGTTAATGCATGTTAATCCTGATCCATTTACTCTTCATCACGAAGTATTGTATCCTCTTTCGTTCATTCCGAAGGTGAAATTCCCGTTTCTGTTTAATTTATTTTATTTACACATTATTTCTTTCAGAAAATGATGAACAAAAATCAATGTCTTGCATTTAAATCATATATCCACTGAATAAAAACTGGTTTATAGTAACATAATTTGAGCATACAGCATAGCATGACAGAAAACGTAATATGTCAAAAACATAGATAGTGTTCAGAGGCAAAAATGTACCCAGTGTATCACAATGTAGCAGCAAAAACAGGAAGTAAAGTAGTCATGATGTTGAGATATCATAAGGCAAAAATGTCAAAGTCAACTGGTGTTTGCTATAACTTAACTATTTCATAGTGCATACAAACAAAACAGGAAAACAATCATACATACATAAAAAATGATGTCAAGAAATGTGACTTTCTTTGTGTTCAGCTTGTATGTTGTGTAGTTAATAGAGGCGAGAATTAAAGACTTTAACGGAGAGAGAATTTAATAAAATTAATATGTCACTAGATAAAATTGCATAATTATTCATAAGATACGTAAGTTTATCTGGAAAAATGTGCACAGTCTGATGTGTAACGACAAGAAGAGCGACCTGCTAACCTTACCTTGCCGGGCACTTGCCAAGAAAAATACGAAAATCATCAGTAAGTAGTCACATAAATATAATTGCATAAATGGTCATAAAATGTGTAAGTTCATCTGGAAAAATATGCACGGTCTGATGTGTAACGACAAGAAGAGCGACCTGCTAACTTTACCTTGCCGGGCACTTGCCAAGAAAAAATACGACAATCATCAGTAAGTATTCATGTGAATATAATTGCATAAGTGGTCATAAAAATTAGCAAATGGCATTACAGCATGTTAAATCATAAAGTATCTTCATTCAATAAAAGGTTTGATATTCGATATGTGGTGGTTTCCTTTGGTTTTTCTGGTTCTCAAAGTTTCGGCATGTACAACATTGGGGTGAGGAATGCTGCGAATCCGATATGGACCTGCGTATAGAAGTTCAAATTTTCTGCACTTAGCTTTTGCTCTACTGGATAAATAGTGTGTACGTACTAATATCTTCTGTCCAATGTGAAAGTCACGGCGTGTACAAACCTGTTTTTGCTGTCTTCTCCGGCGCTCTGCGGCACGTTTGATGTTGTTCAGCGTAATGTCAATTATTTCATGGTGTCGTAGTCGACGGGATGTAGGAAAGATTACTAATTCTTTAATTTTGTTAGGTGGTTCTACACTTTTCAGTATAACAGACGGAGATAGCATAGTGGATTCATTTGGTATGGAATTAATTACATCCTGGAATGAGAGTATGTGTGTGTCCCAATCAATACGTTTTTTATGGCAGTATATTCTACACAGTTTACCAATTTATTTCATTCATCGTTCACAAGGGTTCGAAGAAGCATGGTACCTGGATATATAGATCGGAGAAATGTTTCTAGCTCGTAACATACGTGTCCATATAGCAGATCGAAACTGTGATCCATTGTCGGAAATTACTTTCAACACATGCCCTACATGAAATAGAAAATGTTTTACAAATGCTTTCGAAACAGTTATAGCAGTAGCTTTGCGTAACGGAGTGAAGATAACAAATTTTGAAGTGAGTTCAACATGCGACAAAGATGTAGTAAAAACCTCTATTAGTTCTGGGAATCGGACCAAAAATGTCTACAGCGGCCATATGTCTCAATTTAACAGGTACAATGGGATGTAATGGAGGAATATGTGAAGTTGTGTCTGACTTAGCTTTCTGGCAGATTTTACATGACGCTAAAACTCGTCGAATATGTTTCTCCATGTTCGTAAAATAACAGTTCTGTCTCAGTATAAGAAAACATTTTCTGGCTCTGTAATGTGCGTAACTTAAATGAGTATACCAGATTAATTTGTTAACAAGTTCGACAGGAATGCATAATAACCAATTGTTGCTGTCAGGATGAGAGCGGCGAAACAGAATGTCATGGCGTACAGTGTAATGGTTTCTAATCGTAACATTTTTCCTATCTTGCCAGAGGTGTTTAATCTCTTTCCACACGTTGTCTTTATTCTGCTCTTGTGCTATGTCCTGTCATAACGATGAAATGAAATTTTCAAATGCAAATTGTTGAATGTACACGACGCTTTGCTGAAGTTGGTTGCGATGTCTTGCTGATTGTTGCTGAGAGAACGAGATAGCGCGTCTGCTACAACATTTTGTATGTCGGGAATGTGAACTATTGTGAAATTAAATTCCTGCAAGTAAAGTTTCCATCTGCTTAATCTGTCGAGTGTGAATTTAGCCGAAAGTAAAAACTGTATCGCTCTGTGGTCTGTGTAAACGGTGGTATGTCTTCCATAAAGAAAATGCCGAAATCTCGTAAAAGTCCAAACAACACATAATGTTTCTAGTTCTGTAACAGAATAATTGCGCTCAGCAGCAGACAAAATGCGACTCGCAAAGGCTATGTTTTTAATTACTGTAGAGCCATCTTCTTTAATTTCCTGAAAAATATGAACGCCTAAAGCGGTGTTAGAACTGTCGGTGGCAATGAAAAAATTTCTGGTAAGATCTGGGTGGGATAAAAGTGGTGCATTCAACAAAGCGTGTTTCAGGTTCATAAATTCAGAATGTGCATGCTTATCCCAGGACCAAATAGTGCTTTTACCTGTCAATTGACATAATCCAGGGGTGTCTAAAGCAGAGTAATGAATAAATTTACGAAAAAAGTTAATTAAACCCAAAAAGCTGCGTAGTTGTTTTTTCGTCGTAGGAACAGTAATGTCACGTAAAGCTTGAAGTTTTTCCGGGTCAGGTGCAATGCCTTCTGCTGAAATTACATGTCCAAGAAATTTTATAGAAGTTTTACCAAAGTGCGATTTACTGAGATTAACCGTGAGTCCTTGAGCACGAAAAGTTTGCAACAGTCGTTCAGGAATCAGATTGTGTTCAGTCCAGTTAGCTTCTGCAATACGAATGTCGTCTACGTACGTTGTAATTCTGTCTTTACGTTCTGTCGGAAGTATCGTATTCAAACCGCGAATAGAAGCTGCAGAAGAAATAGTTAAACCGAATGGTAATTTACAAAATTGATAACAGTCACCAAAACAGAGAAAAGCTGTGTACTTTCTGCAGTTCGGATGTAGCTGAATTTGCCAAAATCCCGTTTTCAGATGTAATGTAGAATAAATATCAGTACCGTGAAATTTCTGTAGAAGTTCTTCTAGTGTCTGTGGGCGATCTGTTTCATTTATAATAATGTCATTGATGTGACGCGAATCAAGTACGAGGCGAAGTGAGCCATCCTTTTTCTTAACAATATGGAGCGGGTTTATGTACGGACTAACTGCCGGTTTAATAATTCCTTGGTCAAGCATAGCTTGCAATTCTTTCTTAACTTGTTCTCTGTGTATATACGGAATGGGATAATGCTTGGCTTTAAATGTGTCGTGCTGTTTAACTTGAAATTCATACATAAAACACATAAAACCGGACATAGTACCAGGAACGTTGTCAAAAACTGGAGCTTGCTGTAAAAGAATTTTATGTAGTTGCGTGCGTTCGTCGTCTGTATTTGCACTGCTCTGTTTAACTTCATCAGAAATCGTCTGTATTGCGTCATAGTCGGCTTCGTCTGGACTATTATAGTTGTGTACGTACGTATCCGTGAACAATGTGGAATTACAGTCTATGCTACGTGATACGGAAATGACCTCTGTACAATTAATTGTTTGTTCTTCCGCAGATAAAGAGTGCTGAAATTCTAAAGCCAGTTGTACATTTTCATCCTTTAACATTAAATAGGAGTTTTGAAAGTGAATAATTGCGTCGTGTTGTACCAGAAAATTCGTACCTAAAATAACATCTGTTGTCAATAAGGGAACAACCCAAAAAGTTGAGTGAAATGTGTGACCTGCAATACAAAATGATAAATGTGTTTGTAATTTTACGTCTACTCCTTTAATCGATACTGCTCCTTTCACATTCGTTTTGCCTAATGGTAACGTAGGATAGGTATTCTCTTTGTTACACTCGTTGAAAATTTCTTCATTTATAACTGACATAGGTGATCCAGAATCGATCACTGCCGAAAATTTCGATGATCCAATTTTAATTTCGATGACAGGGTGTGAAATGGTTTTTTGAGTAATTGGTCTTTCCTGCAAAAGAGTGTCTCGGATGTCGTCAAAAGTAATAACATTTTCGTGAACAACATTCTGCGTGTTTAAAGTAGTGCTTGTGTTACTGGAAGATGCGACCTGTACAGTGTCTAGTCAAATTGTATCTGACGTATTATTATTAGCAGGAGGATTCTGTGGCATTTCGACTATTTGAACTGTTTTGTTATTTCTTCCAGACGTATTACGTTCTGGATGATACCTACTGTCTGGTTCATTCATGAGAATATGTTGTTGCTGATCATTTTGCTGCTGGTAAGATCGACTCTTATTAAACGTATGTTGATAATTGTGCTCATTGTTTTTACGTCTGTCGTGATAGTCATTTCTATACGGTGCGTTGCGATAGGAATTGAAATAGTGTCTTTTCTGTACGTAGTTATTTCCTTGTTGTTGTGCGTTACTATTTGTTGGAGCTGAGACTATACGTGCACGCGGCGAAACATTAAAGCCCGGCTGACCTTGCACACTGCATTGTTGGTTAGGTATGCTAACCGGCTGGCTTTCATGCTGTTGTGGAGAAAAACCGCTATTGTTACCAAAATGTGTTTGCTGTTGCTGATAATTTTGACGATACTGATAATTAAAATTTTGCCTGTTATTAAAGTTCTGGAGGTTGTCGTTCCTAAAGTGTCTATTACCTTTGCTATTGAAATTGCGTGGCTGATCGTAATTATTGTAAGTTTGTGGGCCTTGGTTATTATATGAAAAATTTTTGATTACAAAGGAATAATCCGATTGCTGCACTTCCAAAAGCTGTAACAGATCCCTGCATGCCGAAACATTTTCTTTTTGGTGACCCGTTAAAAGTGACACTCTTAATGATCGTGAGAATTTAGAAATACATAATTGAATGAGTGCAGATTCACTACATGGTTCACTTAAGTACTGATTTTGTTGGACCATGTGCTCAAAAAATTGTGTGACACTAGGAAAATTTGAGTTCTCATAATTCGGTAAACTAATTAATTGATCCTTAATTCCGCACTGTGTCGTCTTCGACCAATACGCTGACAGAAAAGCATTCTGAAATTCTTCTACCGAGTCGCATTGTCTCACGATCGGTCTCATACGATTTGCCGGTCCGCCTTCCAAAAAACTGCGAATAATTTCAAGTTTGTGTGTTACGGGCCAAGTCGGTGGAAAAGCAAAGCTAAATTGTTGTATCCAATCCAACGGGTGAATCTGTGTTCTGTCATTTTTAAATACTTTAAATTTTCTCGCTGATAGAAAATGTTTATAATCAAAATTATCGTCTCTGTATGTCGGAACAGGTTCAGGATTGTATGAGAATCTATTTGTCTGTGACTGTTCGGAATCTAACTCATGTATTTCTTGTAGATTACCTAAATTATACCGGCTGTGTGAGTGTGAGAAATGTTCGGAATTCGCCGTATGCTGTGACATGTTATTAACTGAAATATTTTTTATCTCTGTTACCTCTTGCTGTAAACTTGACAATTTTCTACGTAATGTGTTATTAGACGAATCGATCTCATTGATTGTCTGCTGTAAATTTTGGAATTCAGATGTTTGGTTAAACAAAATCGGTGCAGTATCGTCTGATTTGTTGTCATTATTACTTTCGATAACATCAATACGACTGGCCAATTCAACATATTTTTCAGTTAGTATTTTTACCTGATCATCGTTTTTAGTGTCAGAAGCATTAATTTTTGTTTGTATTTTACGTGTGGTATCGCTCAATTTTTTAACATCTATTTTAATGACATCGGAATCCTGTGTTAGTTCTAATTGTTCGAGTCTGTCTGTCACTGTCTGAAAGTCTGCTGTGTGTGTGTCTGTTTTCGATTTAAGATCGGATATTTCATCACATAATTCTGTGTTCAACTGTTTGATGGTATTAATTTCGTCTGACACTGTATCAATATTGTTGTCCACGTATGTTTTTGCTTTCGCAAACAATTTACGTTTATCTTTCTGTCTCTGTGCGGTGATTGTTTCCATGACTTGTCGTTTTACTTTATTCTGTTCCTGTATAAATTTACGGAAATGCGTATCACTGTATTGTAGGTGATGATTAAAACGCTAGTCAATTTGTCTGTCTGTTGTTCGAATTTCGCGTCTATCTTTGCATCCCTTGTGCGCGAAAGTTCTGCTGTCATTACTTTAAACTCGTCGTGTAATTGTGTTCCTTTTTCAGAGCATTGTTTACCAACTGCACTAATTTCGTCTCTAAGTGATTCTGTTGCAGCTGTTTGCATATTCCTTAATTCTTGAGCATCAGATCTAATTTCTTCACTACTTTTTCTAGCACAAACCTCAATTTCCACACGTAATTGTTCCTTAGTATCATGAAACTGCGCGGCAATGGCTGTAATCTGTTCACTAAGCTGTTTGGAATTGTTGTCTAGTTTTTCATTAAAGTGTTATTTGAGATCTTCACTAAGTTGTTTGTGATTGTCGTCTTGTCTTTCATTCTGTTGTTTGAAATTTTCATTCTGTTGTTTGGTATGTTCATTAAGTAGCTGTTTAACATTTTCGTTATTTTGTTGAAATAAAGCCATAATTTGATCAAAAGTAACATTACCTACTCTATTCTCTGTACAGTGTGATGGTGTATCTGCAATTGTCACGTTTTGTGTATCCATTTGGATATTCTGCGATTCTCGAAAATGTTTGCCAATAGGATGTGCACTGCCAGTCACTACACCGGAATCAAATAAATTTGTCGTAGTCTGATTACACTGCTCACATTCATTAGAAAAATCTGTCCATTCGTCACGTAAATTCTGCAAACCGGGTGTGTTAAGCTGGGCAGTGCTCATTGCAACAGAACGCCCCGCGTCATCAATTGTCGTTAAATTAACAGAGGACACAATCGAATTTGTCTGTTCATCACTAGGATCAAAATCAACATTAGTGCTCGGTACGCACTGATTGTCTACAAATGGAGGACTGTCATCATTACACTGAGTGTCGCAAGTTCTATCAGTCAAATTGTTTAAGTCGGCTATTTCTCTCATTATACTTCGCGATGTACTGTTAACAGTCTTTCGCGGCATTTTTACACAAATCACAATTATTCACAAATGAAACAAAGACAATGCAAAATCCAACAAACACTATTATAACTAAGAGCAACAAATTGCCGATGATCTGTGGAAGAAAGATTGACAAATTAAAAAATGCGTTGCGCCAATTCTAATTATATTATGTAAATAAGAGGGGATATATGACTACTTATCAGAAGATTCACAAAGAAATACGATCCTGGTCCGGATGTCGCCAAGTGTAACCTCTCCGCAGAAATGTAAGACAATGATAATGAGGCAAGCGTAACCTCGCCACACGAATTAAGGAATGAAAATTGATTAAAAAAAACCAACACAATAATATTGATTAGAAAATGAACAATGTAGGAAATGTAACTCCCTAACAGAAATAGTAATATCTGGTAAATTTTATAAGAGCAGCAGTGCTGACCTTCGGCCCTGTGAAATAATTAAACCTCATAAATTTTATAAGGACAGCAGTGCTGACCTTCGGCCCTGTATTCTGAATAAAAAAGGCAAAAATTCTTACCTCAATAAACTGCCACTATATCTGCTCTTATTTATGAACACAGCTTCGTGCAATGCTGGCGTATATTTAATTTTGATTTTTGGAGGAAATGCACAGGAAATATTCTTTAAATTGAAATGATTACTTTTCTTTCAAAGATTTACTTTATAAAAAATTATTATTCGGGCATTTTTTTAACAAATTAATTACAATTAACATACATTACTAGATGTGCGCAATGCTGCTTCATTACCTTCTACAACAATACATATCGTCCCGAATCGTGACCAGAGTCGCGAGAAGAGCACGCCGCCGACGCATACCGACGTCTGCTACCGTATCCGACTGACTAGTACTGCAGACTGACCACTCCCTCAGCCGACTCGCTACACACTAGCACTGACTGACTTCTACTACCGACAGAGTACAACTGAACACTCGCGCGGTCAAGCACAGACTAGCAACGATAAATAACTCTTTGGTCAGAGATTCTGTCATGCCTCGCCATCGCTGGTAATGAATACATACGTGTTTCAACAGTAATTAGAATAACACTTTGATTGCCACTTTACCCACTGACTTAAAAAATTTCAAAGGAACAGTATAAATCTCTTTGGCCCAATTTGATCTTAAGTCTTAAAAAGCTCAGTGAAACACAGATCTAATACTTGATCCCTCATTTCCCCAAATCGACATCCAGTTCTTCGTCTACTACGTTACCTTCACCAACTACAGGCTCTGAATGTACTCCTTGCATTGCTTTCTTGTGCGCTCAACAATTGCTTTCGATTTCTCCGAAAGTTGTTTTCACTTTTCCGTATGATACACGCGCTGACTATTTGTCTATGATCAACATAAATTCGTCTTTTAACACTCTACATCTGAATCACACTCATAGGTAATGTTCAACCCAGTGGCCCTACCCTAGTCAAATGTCTTATGTTGCCTTACTTCATACGGAATCGTATCAGCAGTATATTTCATGGTAGATATGCGAGAATTCTTTGGAAGGAAAAACCGAATGGGTATCTTATTCCCCGGCACGCGGAAGACAATGTATTATGCATTCAGTACGGCACCCGTTTCGCAGAGAACATCTACATAACATATGGAGCACACCACTCGGAGGAAAACGCAGCAGGCGAAAATGTGGAGATCGAAGCAGGGGCTGAGCATGGGTAGGCCGCAGAGCTGGTCTACTGTTAAAGTGAAGCTGTTGCCCCTCTGAGAAGAAATGTGGTTGTTTTAAGAGGGCCAGAAATGCTCTCCAGGTGTTTTTGTTTAGCTTCATATTTCCTCTTACTTTCATAAATTATTACGAGGACGGTTTCTTTAGGAACAGATTACGTCCAAATATTTCCTCATTTTTACTGTTATTTACCCAACTTGTTGCTGGAAACGGTTCCTGCGTAGATGTAGTCGACGTCTGACACAAAATGTGGAAGCATTTTTGTGAGTTAATAGTCAAAAGAAAAAGGACGTCAAATACAGGAAATATTCAAAGGTATCCGTTGTTAGCTCTTTCACGTTCTCACAAAATAATTAATTATATGATTATATGATTATATGATAGCGGAACAAACACTGGTAGCAGTTACTTCTGTAAAATATCTGGGAGTATACGTGCGGAACGATTTGAAGTGGAATGATCATATAAAATTAATTGTTGGTAAGGCGGATACCAGGTTGAGATTCATTGGGAGAGTGCTTAGAAAATGTAGTCCATCAACAAAGGAGGTGGCTTACAAAACACTCGTTCGACCTATACTTGAGTATTGCTCATCAGTGTTGGATCCGTACCAGATCGGTCTGACGGAGGAGATAGAGAAGATCCAAAGAAGAGCGGCGCGTTTCGTCACAGGGTTATTTGGTAACCGTGATAGTGTTACGGAGATGTTTAATAAACTCAAGTGGCAGACTCTGCAAGAGAGGCGCTCTGCATCGCGGTGTAGCTTGCTCGCCAGGTTTCGAGAGGGTGCGTTTCTGGATGAGGTATCGAATATATAGCTTCCCCCTACTTATACCTCCCGAGGAGATCACGAATGTAAAATTAGAGAGATTAGAGCGCGCACGGAGGCTTTCAGACAGTCGTTCTTCCCGCGAACCATACGCGACTGGAACAGGAAAGGGAGGTAATGACAGTGGCACGTAAAGTGCCCTCCGCCACACGCCGTTGGGTGGCTTGCGGGGTATAAATGTAGATGTAGATGTAGAACCTTTTGAAGATGCATATTATTTGTGTATCTTGAAGTTTTCCCGTCGGATCCATTATTCCCTCATAATTATAACTATCTCTGAGTTATTAATACACGCGTACATCGATTCTGATACGTTCGAAAACTCTTTTCTTAACTACTTCATCAGGATGTTATCCTTTGGTGAATTCCATGCCTAAGTAGCAGGGAGTCCCATGCTGTTACTTGTTCAAAAGGTTGTCGGTGATCATTCTCATCCTTTTGTTTTTCCTTTGTAGCGCTACTTTGGAGAGAGTCATCATTGTGCCATGTAGTGGTAAGATGTGTCTGCTTCTGGCGCCATATTTGAACAAGCATCCTGTTCTTAATGAAGTGCTTAGTTTGAAGGAGAGCCATGGTGTCGAATAGCTTGTACAACGTCCAAGAATACCGGTAAGATCATTATAAATAATGTACTGTTCTGAACGCTGTCTTGAGTTGAATCGCATTTTATATCCTTCTGCGCATGGATGTGCTTCCGCGTATTCACAAGCAGTGGTGTAGATGGGGAGTGGTTGTGAAATATCAAGAATGTAGATTGGTCACCGAATCGCTACGCTCATTTCATTCTGTTTTGTGTCACAGTCCTTCAAATAAAATTTCATGGAGACTACAGTCTGTTTGGTTGATGGTACTGTATTAGTTTTCCGAAAATGTAAGGATGTTTTGTAAGGCTGAACGCATACACAATGAACTAGAAATACGTAATTTGTGGCTATACTTTTGAGCATCCAGATATTCATTTTTAAAAACAATGTTGCACAGTCATTCCTAGATGGATCATTTTCTTGATTCATGTTTCACTTAAGTGTACTGCGTCCTGCTGACCTGAGGTTAGATGAATAATGGCAGAAGTGAAAGTTCATGCCATGAAATTAAGCTGGAAACAGATGATAAAATTTAGCAAAATCTCTTTCATGGTAGTTAGAACTATTCGTAATATGAACTAGGTATGACGACCTTGTCTCTTGATTGCGGATGGTGGTGTGATAAAATGTATCTAATGTACAATTTTATATGGCTGACGTAACACTGATTTATGTTTTTTATAGCCTTTGAAAATGACGGAATGTCGAAACGCTTAAGGTGTTTTAGAAGATAGTAAAACTGTGGTCAAGAAGTAAGTAAAGTTATTAAAATACATGCAAATGGCTGCTTCCTCTCATAGCATTTTCATGCAGATTGCAGCTTTTACTTGTGGTAACGCTGTGACACGCAATCTTATTTATTTTATGTGTGGTAATTGCTGTAGTTCTGTTGAATGTTTCTTATTTAGAAGTTCAAGGATTGGATTCACCGACAATACATGAGTACATAGATGGGCCAACAACGCTATGGCACTGCAGATAGCCGCCAAGTTGACACAAGTTAGTTTCATCTGTTGCTTCCATGCCAATTTTAACTTAAGAATTAAATCACCAGCAGTTCTGATGTTACGTTTCTCGCTATTTTCATATCAGCTACTTCTCATTTCTTTCGTCTTTCATCGATTTACTCTCAGTTCATATTCTGCGCTCATTAGGCTGGTCTAGGGGCCGCGACGCGGTAGCTCAGCGTGTTCGCTCAGAGGGTTGCGTGCTCTCTGTAATAAAAGAACTGAGTCAAGGAATCAACGATCACCTTGAACGGATGTCTTGTAACGTCCTCCTGACTAAACGCAACGAACTGTATCGAACAAAATGGATAGGAAAAAAAGGGATAACGTCTTTCATCCATAATCAAAACGTCTTCGGTCCCGGGTCCGAACACCGCCGCTGCTAAAATTTTGATTAATAATCAGTACTTGCGGCCGAAGACGTCCGGCATAGAAAGTCGACCTCATTCTGCCAACGGCTTCGTCAAAGAGGGTGCAGGAGCGGACAGAAGTTCGAGGCACTCTCTTGTCCTAGGGATGTGAACCTGCCCCTAAAGGTGGAAGAATCAGCAACGATCAACGGCATGAGAATGCAGACGGCAATGGAAACCACTGCATTAAAGACACGGAACGTGTATCCACAGGACATGTGGCTTATAACTGAAGAATTATCATGATGATCTATCTTTAGGCCAAAGATTCCGGAATTGTCCCCCATTCGGATCTCCGGGAGGGGACTGCCAAGGGGGAGGTTACCATGAGATAAAGATTGAACAATCAACGGATGGATAACGTTCTACGAGTCGGGGCGTGGAATATCAGAAGCTAGAACGTAGTAGGGAAACAATAGATTCTGAAAAGGAAAGTGCAAGTCTCAGTCTAGATATAGTAGGGTTCAGTGAAGTGAATTGGAAAGAGGACAAGGATTTCTGGTCAGATGAGTATAGGGTAATAACTGCAGCAGCAGAAAATGGTATAACGCAAGTAGGATTCGTTATGAATAGGAAGGCAGGGCAGAGTGTGTGTTACTGTGAACAGTTCAGCGACAGGATTGTTCTTACCGGAATCGACAGCAAACCGATACCAACAACGATAGTTCAGGTATACATGCAGACGACGCAAGCTGAAGATGAAGAGATAGAGAAAGTGTATGAGGATACTGAAAGGGTAATACAGTAAGAATTTAAAAGAGCTTTGGAGGATTTAAGGTCAAATTATTGTAGAAGGGATAGATAACATTCCATCAGAATTTCTAAAATCATTGGGGAAAGTGGCATCAAAACGATTATTCACGTTGGTGTGTAGAATGTATGAGTCTGGCGACATGCCATCTGACTTTCGGAAAAACATCATCCACACAACTCCGAAGTCGGCATGAGCTGACAAATGCGAGAATTATCGCACAATCAGCTTAATAGGTCATACATCCAAGTTGGCCGGCCGCGGTGGCCGAGCGGTTCTAGGCGCTCTAGTCTGGAACCGCTTGACTGCTACGGTCGCAGGTTCGAATCCTGCCTCGGGCATTGATGTGTGTGATGTTCTTAGGTTAGTTAGGTTTAAGTAGTTCTAAGTTCTAGGTGAAAGATGACCTCAGATATTAAGTCCCATAGTGCTTAGAGCCATTTTTGAACTATCCAAGTTGCTTACAAGAATAATATACAGAAGAATGGAAAATAAAATGGAAGATTCGCTAGATGACGATCAGTTTGGCTTTAGGAAAAGTAAAGACACGAGAGAGGCAATTCTGTCGTTTCGGTTGACACTGGAAGCTAGACTAAAGAAAAATCAAGGCACGTTCATAGGATATGTCGACCTGGAAAAAGCGTTCGACAATGTAAAATGGTGCAAGGTGCTCGAAATTCTGAAAAAAGTGGGGGTAAGCTGTAGGGAGAGACGGATCATATACAATATGTACAACAGCCAAGACGAAATATTAAGTGTGAACGACCAACAACGAAGTGCTCGTATTAAAAGGGTGTAACTGAAGGATGTAGCCTTTCACCCCTACTGTTCATTCTGTACATATGATACGATTCGCTGATGACATTATTGGCCTGAGTGAAAATGAAGAAGGATTACATGATCTGCTCAACGGAATGAACAGTCTCATGAGCACAGAGTACGGGTTGAGAGTAAATCGAAGAAAGACGAAGGTAATCAGAAGTAGTAGAACTGAGATAAACGAGAAACTTAAGATCAGGACTGATGGTCACGAAGTAGATTCTGCTACCTAGGCAGTAAAATAGCCAATGACTGACGGAGCAAGTAGGACATCAAACGCAGACTAGCTATGGCAAAAAAGGCATTCCTATCCAAGAGACGTCTACTAATATCAAATATCTGCCTTAGTTTGAAGAAGAAATTTATGCGAATGTACGTCTGGAGTACATTCTGGAGTGTGTGGTAGTGAAACATGGACTTTGGGAAAACCGGAACAGAAGGGAATCGAAGCATTTCAGAAGTGGTGCTTCAGACGAATGTTGAAAATTAGGTGGACTGGTAAGGTAAGGAATGAAGAGGTTCTACGCAGAATCAGATGGAAAAAGAATATGTGGCAACACTGACAAAGAGAATGATCAAGATGATAGAACAACTCTTAAGACATGAATGACTTCCATGGTACCAGAGGAAGGTGTAGAGGCCAAAAACTGAAGAGGAAGACAGAGACTGGAATACATCCAGCTAACAATTGAGGATGTAGGTTGCAAGTTCTACTCTGAGATGAAGGGGTTAGCAAGAGAGAGCAACTCGTGGCAGGCTGCATCAAATCAGTCATAAGACTGATGACCAGAAAAAAGGCTGTTTTCAGAATGAGATTTTCACTCTGCAGCGGAGTGAGCGCTGATAAGAAACTTCCTGGCAGATTAAAACTGCGTGCCGGACCGAGACTTGAACTCTGGACCTTTGCCTTTCATGGGCAAGTGCTCTACCAACTTTTTTTTTATTTTTTATTTTATTTTTTATTTCATTTTGCTCGTTGTTGATCGTTGTGTTTGGTCGTTGCGGACGCCACAATGACATCCGTTCAAGTTCATTTGTTGATCCTTCGACCCAGTTTTCTTTATTACAGAGGCCAACCAGCTCTCTGACCGAACACGCTGAGCTACCGTGCCGGCGTCACCCCTACTGTTCATTCTACCAACTGAGCTACCCAAGAACGACTCACGCCCTGTCCTCACAGTTTTACTTCTGCCAGTACCTCGTTTCCTTCCTTCCAAACTTTACAGAAGCTCTCCTGCGAACCTTGCAGAACTATCACTCCTGAAAGAAAGGACATTGCGGAGACATGGCTTAGCCACAGCGGGGGGGATGTTTCCAGAATGAGGTTTTCACTCTGCAGCGGAGTAAGCCATATATCCGCAATATCCTTTCTTTCAGGAGTGCTAGTTCTGCAAGGTTCGCAGGAGAGCTTCTGTAATGTTGGGAAGGTAGGAGACGAGGTACTGGCAGAAGTAAAGCTGTGAGGACGGGGCGTGAGTCGTGATTGGGTAGCTCAGTTTTTAGAGCACTCGCCCGCGAAAGGCAAAGGTCCCGAGTTCGGGTCTCGGTCCGGCACACAGTTTTAATCTACATCTACATCTACATTTATACCACGCAAGCCACCCAACGGTGTGTGGCGGAGGGCACTTTACATGCCACTGTCATTACCTCCCTTTTCTGTTCCAGTCGCGTATGGTTCGCGGGAAGAACGACTGTCTGAAAGCCTCCGCGCGCGCTCGAATCTCTCTAATTTTACATTCGTGATCTCCTCGGGAGGTATAAGTAGGGGGAAGCAATATATTCGATACCTCATCCAGAAACGCACCCTCTCGAAACCTGGCGAGCAAGCTACACCTCGATGCAGAGCGCCTCTCTTACAGAGTCTGCCACTTAGGTTTGCTAAACATCTCCGTAACGCTATCACGATTATCAAATAACCCTGGGACGAAACGCGCCGCTCTTCTTTGGATCTTCTCTATCTCCTCCGTCAACCCGATCTGATACGGATCCCACACTGATGAGCAATACTCAAGTATAGGTCGAACGAGTGTTTTGTAAGCCACCTCCTTTTTGGATGGACTACATTTTCTAAGGACTCTCCCAATGAACTCAACCTGGTACCCGCCTTACCAACAATTAATTTTATATGATCATTCCACTTCAAATCGTTCCGCACGCATACTCCCAGATATTTTACAGAAGTAACTGCTACCAGTGTTTGTTCCGCTATCATATAATCATACAATAAAGGATCCTTCTTTCTATGTATTCGCAATACATTACATTTGTCTATGTTAAGGGTCAGTTTCCACTCCCTGCACCAAGTGCCTATCCGTTGCAGATCTTCCTGCATTTCGCTACAATTTTCTAATGCTGCAACTTCTCTGTATACTACAGCATCATCCGCGAATAGCCGCATGGAACTTCCGACATTATCCACTAGGTCATTTATATATATTGTGAAAAGCAATGGTCCCATAACACTCCCCTGTGGCACGCCAGGAGTAACTTTAACGTCTGTAGACGTCTCTCCATTGATAACAACATGCTGTGTTCTGTTTGCTAAAAACTCTTCAATCAAGCCACACAGCTGGTCTGATATTCCGTAGGCTCTTACTTTGTTAATCAGGTGACAGTGCGGAACTGTATCGAACGCCTTCCGGAAGTCAAGGAAAATAGCATCTACCTGGGAGCCTGTATCTAATATTTTCTGGGTCTTGTAACCTCCCCACAAAAATTTTAAAGTCAGAAATAATAAATGAATAGGAGCCAAACGTCCAAACGTAACCTCCCTGCAATTAAATTTAATGACAATAAAACTGATAATCGCAATCTGACTCAAATATAAATTCTTCACAAAAAATTAAAGTCCATTCAGTGATAAGAAAATTCAATTAAACCGAAATATCGGTCTTTGGCCCTGTGTAAAACAATCAGAATTAAAGTCTTACCTCAGAATAACTGGATGTCAAATTTCTGCTCTTATTTCTGCGCACGGCTTGGAGGAACTGCATTGCAAATAATAATATTCCTTTTTTTCTGTGAATTTACTGAAATTTTTCTTCAAAAGAAGTGGAATGAAATGGGAAGTGTAACGAAATCTTTAGTTCAATAAAAAATTAAATTTTTGAGAAAATGCTTTTGAAATAAAAATTATTATTGGGGCACTTGTTGGAGAATAATTACAATAAATAAGTTTTACATTGTCTAATGATTATATTAATTAACAGTATACCTCATTCAGCATCTTGACCAGTGTTGCCGACCGCCTACATCACACAACCGCACTGGGCTGCTACTACTGACCGACCGCTCTGCATGACGACTATTAGCGTACTGCACTGCACGACTACTGACTGAGTACTCCACGCAACTAGACAGAGCTACTGACTCGCAACGACTGACTGACAGACTGAGAACCGCTCGCAACACTCGCGCGGTCAAGCGCAAACTCTCTGGTCACAGATGCTACAATGCCTCGCCATCGCTGCTATGTCACATACGTGTTTCAGTCTCATGAACAAATAAAGTGAGTTGGGTCTCACACGATCGCTGTTTCCGGAATCCATGTTGATTCCTACAGAGTAGATTCTGGGTTTCCGAAAACGACATGATACGCGAGCAAAAAACATGTTCTAAATTTCTGCAACAGATCGACGTCAGAGATATAGGTACAAAGTTTTGCGTATCTGCTCGACGACCCTTCTTGAAGAATGGGACTACCTGTGCTGTTTTCCAATCATTTGGAACCTTCCGTTCCTCTAGAGACTTGCGGTACACGGCTGTTAGAAGGGGGGCAAGTTCTTTCGCGTACTCTGTGTAGAATCGAATTGGTATCCCGTCAGGTCCAGTGGACTTTCCTCTGTTGAGCGATTCCAGTTGCTTTTGTATTCCTTGGACACTTATTTCGATGTCAGCCATTTTTTCGTTTGTGCGAGGGTTTAGAGAAGGAACTGCAGTGCGGTCTTCCTCTGTGAAACAGCTTTGGAAAAAGGTGTTTAGTATTTCAGCTTTACGCGTGTCATCCTCTGTTTCAATGCCATCATCATCCCGGAGTGTCTGTATATGCTGTTTCGAGCCACTTACTGATTTAACGTAAGACCAGAACTTCCGAGGGTTTTCTGTCAAGTCGGTACATAGAATTTTACTTTCGAATTCACTGAACGCTTCACGCATAGACCTCTTTACTCTAACTTTGACATCGTTTAGCTTCTGTTTGTCTGAGAGGTTTTGGCAGCGTTTACACTTGGAGTGAAGCTCTCTTTGCTTTCGCAGTAGTTTCCTAACTTTGTTGTTGAACCACGGTGGGTTTTTCCCGTCCGTCACAGTTTTACTCGGCCCGTACCTGTCAAAAACGCATTTTACGATTGCCTTGAACTTTTTCCATAAACACTCAACATTGCCAGTGTCGGAACAGAGATTTTCGTTTTCATCTGTTAGCTAGTCTGAAATCTGCCTTCTATTACTCTTGCTAAACAGATAAACTTTCCTCCCTTTTTTTGTATTCCTATTAACTTCCATTTCAGGGATACTGCAACGGCCTTATGATCATTGATTCCCTGTTCTGCACTTACAGAGTCGAAAAGTTCGGGTCTGTTTGTTATCAGTAGATCCAAGATGTTATCTCCACGAGTCGGTTCTCTGTTTGATTGCTTGAGGTAATTTTCGGATAGTGCACTCAGTATATTATCACTCGATGCTGTGTACCTACCACCCGTCCTAAGCATCTGAGTGTCCCAGTCTATATCTGGTAAATTGAAATCTCCGCCTAAGACTATTACATGCTGAGAAAATTTATGTGAAATGTATTCCAAATATTCTCTCAGTTGTTCTGCCACTAATGCTGCTGAGTCGGGAGGTCGGTAACAGGAGCCAACTAATAACCTAGCTCGGTTGTTGAGTGTAACCTCCACCCATAATAATTCACAAGAACTATCCACTTCTACTTCACTACGGGATAAACCACTACTAACAGCGACAAACACGCCACCACCGGTTGCATGCAATCTATCCATTCTAAACACTGTCTGTGCCTTTGTAAAAATTTCGGCAGAATTTATCTTTGGCTTCAGCCAGCTTTCTGTACCTATAACGATTTCTGCTTCGGTGCTTTCTATCAACGCTTGAAGTTCCGGTACTTCACCAATGCAGATTCGACAGTTTACAATTACAAATTCGACTGCTGCTTGGCCCCAGCATGTCCTGACTTTGCCCGCACCCTTTGAGGCTGCTGCTCTTTCTGTGCTTGCCCGAGGCCGTCTAACCTAAAAAACCGCCCAGTCCACGCCACACAATCCCTGCTACCCGTGTAGCCACTTGCTGCGTGTAGTGGACTCCTGACCTATACAGCGGAACCCGAAACCCCACCACCCTATGGCACAAGTCCAGGAATCTGCAGCCCACACAGTCGCAGAACCGTCTCACCCTCTGATTCAGACCCTCCACTCGGCTCTGTACCAAAGGTCCGCAGTCAATCTGCCAGGAAGTTTCATATCAGCGTTCACTTAAGCCATATATCCGCAATATACTTTCTTTCAGGAGCGCTAGTTCTGCAAGGTTCGCAGGAGAGCTTCTGTAAAGTTTGGAAGGTAGGAGACGAGGTACTGGCAGAAGTAAAGCTGTGAGGACGGGGCGTAAGTCGTGCTTGGGTAGCTCAGTTGGTAGAGCACTTGCCCGCGAAAGGCAAAGGTCCCGAGTTCGAGTCTCGGTCCGGCACACATGTTTAATCTGCCAGGAAATATAAAAAAAGGCTGTTCCTTCCACTCAATAGATCTAGTAGCTCTTCTTCACTTTCACTGAGGATAGTAATGTCATCAGTGAATGTTATCATTGCTACCGTTTCACCTTGAACTTTAATTAACTTCTTCGATGTATCGTTTGAACAGCCGGGACAGACACTAAATCCTTCCTTACAGCCATTTTAATCCGTGCATTTCATTCTAGATCTATCACTCTTTTTGTTCCCTCTTGATTATAGTACATGTTATATATTACTCGACATTCCCTACAGCCTGTTCCCGTTTTTCTCAGAATTTCGAAAATTTTGAACCATTTTACGTTCTTGAGGGATTTTTTCAGGTCGACAGATACTATGAACATGTCGTGATTTTCCTTCGGTCTTGCTTCCATTATCAACCACAACCTCCGAACTGCTTCTCTGGTGAATTGACCTTCCCATAAGCAAAACTGATGGTCATCTAACATAGCCTCAATTTTCTTTTCCATTTTTCTGTATATTAGTCTTGTCAGCAACTTCGATGCATGAACTGCTAAGCTGATTCTACATTAATTTCCGCTCTTTACGTTTTAGGCAATGTTTGGAATTATGCGGATGATGCTCTGCCGAAAGTTTGATGAAGTCTTATCGTATATCGCCAGTCTCATACACTCTACACACTGACGTGAATAATCGATTCTTTTAACCCTTTGGCCCAATGATTTAAGAACTTCAGATGGAATTAATATATCTCTTCTGCCTTATTCGATTTTAAATCGTCCAAAGTTCTTCTAAATTCTGATTCTAGTACTTGGTCTCCTTTCTCCTCTGTATCGGTTCCTGTTTCCTCTTATATGAGTCATCAGATCAGTTCTCCCCCGCACATAGGCACTCAGTGTACTCTTTACATTTATCCGCTCTCTCCTCAATATATAACCGTGGAATTACCACTGAACTTTTAATGTTCCCCCTTACTTTTAATTTCACCGAACGTTGTTTCGATTTTTCTACATGCTGACACAGTCATTCCGATAATAATTTCATTTTCGATTTCTTCACATTTTTCAGTAGCCACTTCGTCTTCGATTCCCTGCACTTCCCATTTATTTGATTCCTAAGTAACTTGTATTTCAGTGTTCCTCAATTTCCTGAAACATTTTTGTATTTCCTTCTGCCATCGATCTACTGATTACTTATGCTACCATTGCAATTACTGTGCACCTGCGTCCTTCTTATCAACCTCTGTCATTGTCCTATTTAAAGAGATCCAGTCCTCTTGAAGTGAACTGCTACTACGCTATTCAGTATCCCAGTATCTGCAGCCTTAGACAACTTCGAGTGTACCACTTCATTTCTGAGCACTTTTGTATCCCACTTGTTTATGCATTGGTTCTTCCTGACTAGTCTCTTAATCTTCAACCTACTCTTCAACATTACCAAATTGTGATCTGAATCTATATGCGCTGCTGGGAACGTCTTACAGTCCAACATCCGTTTCTGGAGTCTCTTTCCTGGCCTTGATGCAATATAACTGAATTCTTCCTGTTTTTCCCGGTCTATATCAAGTACACTCCCTCCTCTTGTGATTCGCGAACAGAATATTCGTTGTTAAGATCTGAATTTTACTTCATAAATCAATTAGTCTTTCTTCTCTCTAATTTTTACGACCAAACCCATATTTTCCCATAACCGTTCCTTCCATTACTTCCGCTCAAACCTCATTCCGGTTCCCCACGACTACCAAATTTTCATCTACCATTACTTACTGAATTGCCCGTTCAATATCCTCATATACTTTCTCTTTCTCTTCAACTTCAGCTTGCAACGTCAGTATGAGTACCTCAGTTAATGCTGTCGGTGATAGTTTGCTGTCGAATCTGATGAGAAAGACCCTGTCACTCTCTGCCATACCTTCCTATTCATAATGAATCCTACACCTTTTATACCATTTTCTGCTGCTGTTGATACTACCCTTTCCTCGCCTTACCACAAATTCTTGTCTTCTTTCCATCTCACTTCACGGACCTCCACTATATCTGTATTGAGCCTTAGCATCTCACATTACAGATTTTCTAGCTTCCCTTCGAAGTTCAAAGTTCTGACATTCCGCCCCCCCCCCCCCCCCCCCCCCAGGATTTAGCGCAACGCTTTTATTAATCTTGTGACTTTCTTTCTACAGGTCAACGGCAATTCGTTGCTCTATTGTATTTGTGTGTTGCTTTTGCATTTGTGCTTATTGTTTTGTGAATAATTGTGACTGTTGTTAAAATGCTGCGAAAGACTGTGAATAGTGTATCGCGAGGTATTATGAACGAAATAAGCGAATTAAATAACTTCACCAATAATACTAGTGACACGCAGTGTAATCATGACAATCCTGCGTCCACTAACAATCAGTGCATTCCAACCACTAATGATGACTTTCACCTTAATGATGAACAAACGAACTCAATTGTCTCGTCTGTTAACTTGACGACAATTGATGACGCGGAGCGGTCTATAGTAATGAGCGCTGCCGAGCTTAATGTATGTTATCTTTCGCTGGTTATTCAGCCTTTTTTTTATGGTCACAACCTACTTGCCAGTCTCCACCCAGAGATCAAAATGGCGGACTTTGCAAATGGAGTGATCATCTCGACACATTTTAATTACAAACTGCATTTCCTGTGGAAACACAGTGTGGCTTTAATGTAGTTGTTTCCATTGCCTTCGGCATCCTCATACTGTTGCTAATTCCTGATTCTTCTACTTACTAGTGGCCGTTAAACCTTAAGGGCAAGAGAGTGCCCTGAACCTCTGTCTGCTCTTCTGCTCCCTTTGACAAGGCCATTGGTAGAGTGAGGGTGACTTCTTATGCCAGAAGTCTTCAGATATCATTGAGGATGATTCATATAAGTATACTGCAGCTTATATTTTTTTTTATTTTAATTTATTTTATTTTATTTTATTTTAAGATGAAAACGTTCATTGTGAAGTTAGCAAACACCAAGGCCACGTCAATTTTAATCGGGCTGTGGCGACCTAGTGGACAGAGCACAGGGCTTCACTTCAGGCTGTCCCGAGTCAAACCCCAGTATGGTTGGGTAATGTTCCACATTCCAGCACTGCCAGGGCCACTCTTCCGACTGTCAATATTAGGACCATGGACCTTTCCTGGGGTTAAAGGACAGCTGGGACAAATGGTAATCTTCCTCATTCCAGTACTTCCAGGACCACTCTGCCCACTGTCAGTACTAGGACTATGGATCTTCCCTGGGTGTAAAGAGCGTCTGGGACGAGGGTCATGCCACCCCTTCCCCTCCCAGCGCCGTGGGGAAGAGTGGGGCTCCATTCTACCTGCTCTCACGCCGATAGTCCTGTCATAGGTTTTCACCACAAACTTTAAATTAATGACCATAAAAAGACATGTATACAAGTAGCGACAATGTTTAACTATTCATGATATCTGATGACAATGGCTCGCCATCTTCATCTAGTATCACTTGCATCGACCAGATGAAGAAAAAGACATCGAAACTAATCGCTGTAAATATCATATAGTTTCCTGGCGGACATGTCTCCCTGTTACAAATACTTGGAGGCTGTGGAGCACAATGTACACAAAAAATTTTCGTAGAATCTTGGAGATCAGTGATGAGCCATACGTGAATATTCGGCAGCGCAGAAATTTGTGATTCGATGGGCTTGTGTTAGAATCATCGCTCTCTTTCTTTTTTTTTAAAGTCTGTTGTCAGTGTCAGTTTCTCTACCCTTGGCTGCGTAGACGCCTCCACAGAATACTTCGTAGTTTTCTTCGCTTATCTACGGCAGTCACTAATAAATAACATCTTGCAAAACATTTGAAAAGTGTTTTCTGTTTAATATTTTTGTCATAGTGTGTCAGCACAAAAAAAAAAGAAAAAACAAAAGAACAATCAGCTACCCAATCTCGTGTTTCTGAGCTGCTATGGAATCTCTACACCATGTACCAAGTGATATTAAAAATAACCAAGGCAACAGCTGAGTTTCAGAAAGTATTACTGCCACCACGAAGCCGTTATTAAGAGACCTTTGGAGAAAGGAGAACCACTTGAATGAATATCAGGACCTTTGATGGAAACCCAGTTCTAAGCAACGAAGGGAGGGCAGAAAGGTGGAAGGAGTATATAGAGGGTCTATACAATGGCGATGTTCTTCAGGACAATATCATAGAAATAGAAGAGAATGTAGATGAAGATGAAATAGGAGATATGATACTGCTTGGAGAGTTTAACAGAGCACTGAAAGACCTGAGTCGAAACAGGGCCCCAGGAGTAGACAACATTCCATTAGAACTACTGACAACCTTGGGAAAGCCAGGCCTAACAAAACTCTACCATCTAGTGAGCAAGATGTATGAGACAGGAGAAATAGCCTCAGACTTCAAGAAGAATATAATAATTCCAATCCCAAGGAAATCAGGTGTTGACAGATGTGAAAATTGCCGAAATATCAGTTTAATAAGCCACGGCTGCAAAATACTGACAGAAATTCTTTACAGATGAATGGAAAAACTGATAGAAGCTGACCTCGTGGGATATCAGTTTGGGTTCCGTAGAAATGTTGGAACACATGTGGCAATACTGACCCTACGAGTTATCTTAGAAAATAGATTAAGGAAAGG
Source organism: Schistocerca americana (assembly GCF_021461395.2). Lineage (NCBI taxonomy): Eukaryota > Metazoa > Arthropoda > Insecta > Orthoptera > Acrididae > Schistocerca > Schistocerca americana. The sequence goes on along the minus strand of NC_060121.1, from coordinate 715,132,469 downwards.
CAAACCTACGTTTATAGCATTTGTAGACTTAGAGAAAGCTTTTGGCAATGTTAACTGGAATACTCTATTTCAAATTCTGAATGTATTGAATAAAGTGTGTGCACACAGTACATTGTAACTAATTTACCTTTTTTTCACAAAGTTCAATAACTGTCGCCTGTATGTTGTTTATATTTCACATAGCTCCTTAATCACAATCTGATGTCAACTCATCGTCAGTATGATTGAGGCATGTGCGCCTCGCGTGTTTGCCGTCCATAAATTGATGTCGTGCAATAGAGGTAGTGGAGTCTTGATTCCTTCTTGTGTTAATGGTGCGACTGAGTTGCTAGTATTGCTTGTCCGCGAGTGGCAGCAGCAGCTGTTGTCGATAGCCAGTACTCTGTTTCTGTCTTTGGTGCCACGGCTAGTATTTCCGGGTCGTCGTGTGTGTCAGGCAGTTTCGGCCTTGGACGGAGCAGTGAGGAGGTCCGCAGTGCGCCGGCAGGTCAGTGCTGCTGGCGGCGTGCAGGCACTGTCGGATCGAGGGGCTGTAGCCGACGACCGAACCCAGGGTGTTTGAAGTTGAGTGAACCGTATCCAGCACTGAAACCTCCACTGTTTGTGATCTCGCTGTTGTTTGCGTGTTGCTGCTCGCAGGGTCGATGAGACCAAGTGCAACAAGAGGAGTCTGTCAGTTTGGCGAAAGCTATTAGCCGCCTTCTACTCCTTGTTGTCAGTTTTGGATTTGGTATTATTCTTATTAGTGACGTGCAACAAGCGGTATTTTCTGCCTTGTGGCCGCTAACGCCCAAGTTACCTGCCCAGGAGGTTGGCGTACTTTTCAGGCAGTGTACCTTTCCTCGTCGTGTTAATGCTGTCCGACATGTGGCGTAATTCGACAGCCTCTTGAATTGTACTGTGCCTGGGAGGCCTGCCTTGGTTCTAGTGTTTCCTTCGGCCTTGGGTGTTTTTTGATGACGTAGTGCTGTTCGTCTCTTTGCCCTTGCCTAAAAATATTCCATCGTTGTACCGGTGATCGGACGTTAGGCGGATTGGTTAGTCGGTCGGTCGGCGCTTAAGCTACCCATAGTGTGAGTTGCCACCCTGTTACGTGAGTACAACTCTTGACTTCCTGTGTCACTGGTTACACAGCTGTAGTCACCGTCCTTAGGTCGAGCCAGGGATCACTGTCTGTGGATCACTCCGTCTGATTTGGACAAGTTGTCATAATTTATTTAAATTTACCCTAATGTTTTAACATGTTATTTCCTTCCCCATTTGGAACTCCGGCCTTGAGCCGTTAATTGTTTGTAACACTGATTGTGGCCTTCAGCCAACAAATTATTTTCAATTTCCTCTTAATAAGGCCTGCAGCCATCACTACAGCCTGTTACAGTTTGTTAAGATTGTTTTGAAAATGTTTTAGTATCTTAACATGCAACTGCCATCCTTACTTGTAATTCAGGCTTTCAGCCCTTGTGTATTCTAAAACTGCTTGTGGCAATTTTCAACCTTGTTAATTAGGCCTTTAGCTGATGATTGTGTGTAACATTGTTTGTGGCCTTCTGGCGACGAATAATTAGAAATTTTCCTTTATAAGGCCTTCAGCCGTTTCTATAGCTTGCTACCGTTTTGATTGTTAGGAGCCGGCCGCTGGGGACGAGCCGTTGTAGGCGCTTCAGTCCGGAGCCGCGCTGCTGCTACGGTCCCAGGTCCGAATCCTGCCTTGGGCATGGATATGTGTGATGCCCTTAGGTTAGATTGGTTTAAGTAGTTCTAAGTCTAGGGGACTGATGACCTCTAATGTTAAGTCTCATAGTGTTTAGAGCCATTTGAACCATTTGATTCTTAAGAAGAAAATATCTTAGTATTTGTCAATGTGTAACTGCCTTTCTCTCTTGTAATACAGGCCTTCAGCCATTGTGTATTCTGAAATTTCTTCTGGCCTTCAGCCGTTAATTGTTTGTAACATTGCTTGTGGCTTTCAGCCGACAAAGAGTTGCAATTCTGTTTTGATAAGGCCTTCAACCGTCACTATAACTTGTTACAGTTATTAAGATTGTTAACATGATTTTTGGTACTTTTAAAGTGTTAATGTCCACCTTATTGGTAATTAAGGCCTTCAGCAGTTGTGTATTTTGGAAATTGCTTCTGACCTTCAGCCGACGAATAATTTTGAACCTTCTTAATCAGGTCTTCAGCCGTTGATTGTGTGTAACTTTGCTTGTGGCCTTCAGACGACAATAACTTGCAATTCTTCTGATAGGGGTTTCAGCCGCCAGTGTAGTAAAATCTTTAAAAATTATTGTTGAGAGTTTTTTTTTAAAAAAAAGTCTGTGTGGTTTCTGTGCAACCAACGGTAACTGATTAGGCTCTGTCCACTCCTTTCCTGCTTTCCCCACGTCCCACTTTTCAATGATACGTACGCAAATGCTGATGTACAGAAAGTTGTAACTGCAATGTGTGACAGTTTATCACCTGTAAGGATATGCAACACATTTTTAATTGAATGAGACGAACCACACGCACTGTACAGTAATGATGTATGACGTATCACCTGCGCACTCACCCTCTTGAGCGCAAGAAATCAGGGCTACTTGCAGAATGTATTTGCCAGACTAAGAACGGTAATGCCTGTAACGCTCTGGCCGCAACCACTGGATTTTGAAGATGTTTAATTATAGAAGCAGTGTAAATAGTCCCACAGCAGCTTTCATTACGAGTCTGCACTGCCTAGTACATTGAAACACTCTTCCTCTAACTCACTACCGTCACAAATTTGCATCTTTCACCTATCATTCTCATATTTTAAAGAAAAATCTGTGCATACAGTCTGTTTTGTAATTTAAACACCCATTGATGATAACACAGTCCAGAAGCGGATCCAGAAGGTGGCTACGGGGCTCAAGCTCCCTCCTGCCCTCCTCCCCTGCCGAAAGTATATGGGTCTACCCTGACGTTGTTGTTGTTGTTGATGTTGTGGTCTTCAGTCCAGAGACTGGTTTGATGCAGCTCTCCATGCTACACTATCCTGTGCAAGCTTCTTCATCACCCAGTACCTACTGCAACCTACATCCTTCTTAATCTGTTTAGTGTATTCATTTATTGGTCTCCCTCTACGATTTTTACCCTCCACGCTGCCCTCCAATACTAAATTGGTGATCCCGTGGTGCCTCAGATTACGCTTTACCAACCGATCCCTTCTTATAGTCAAGTTGTGCCACAAATTTCTCTTCTCTCCAATTCTATTCAGTACCTCCCCATTAGTTATGTGATCTGCCCATCCAATCTTCAGCATTCCTCTGTAGCACCACATTTCAAAAGCTTCTATTCTGTTCTTGTCTAAACTATTTATCGTCCATGTTTCACTTCGATACATGGCTACACTCCATACAAATACTTTCAGAAACGACTTCCTGACCCTTAAATCTATACTCGATGTTAACAAATTTCTCTTTTTCAGAAACGCTTTTCTTGCCACTGCCAGTCTACATTTTATAGCCTCTCTACTTCGACCATCATCAGCTATGTTGCTTCCTAAATAGCAAAACTCATTTACTACTTTAAGCGTCTCATTTCCTAATCTAGTTCCCGCAGCATCACCCGATTTAACTTGACTACATTCCATTATCTTCGTTTTGCTTTTGTTGATGTTCATCTTATATCCTCCTTTCAAGACACTGTCCATTCCTTTCAGCTGCTCTTCCAGGTCCTTTCCTGTCTCTGACAGAATTACAATGTCATTGGCGAACCTCAGATTTTTTAATTCTTTTCCATGGATTTTAATTCCATATCTATGACATAAATTAAATTTGATATTATCCTACTTACTTAGTACTATACTACCTATAGAACGATTTTCATTAATTATCCGTAATTAACCGATTTAAAGCAGCTGCAATACGTTTTCATATTTCTAAAAGAAGACGTTCAAGTGACAAATTTTCAATCCACGAGCCGCTCATTCGAGATGAAGCCACACCACATCCCGCTACTACTACACGCCGCCCGCCCGCCCCGCGGTCGCGCGTGATGCTTGAGATACGGGTGTGTGTTTGCGGGTAGGCGCGCAGAGCTGCTGTACACATAGGCCATTGATGTATGGTCCATCGAACCGAACAAAACAGAACGGCGTTGTTAAAATGTCTTTTAACTGTTATCGCGGCGTGCTTTCGTCTGTTTAGTTGTGGGAAAACAACTTGACTGTCGCCCACGGTTCGGTTCGACAACCAGTAGCGATTGTGTGGGGTGTCATTTTTTTTTTTTTTTTTTTTTTCGTTGGACCCATTTGAACATCATGCGGGTGCCATTACAGCACATTGCTACGTCGTCGATATTCTATGAGTTTTGTTTTCAGAGAAAGCTACCCAGGACTTAGGTTGTAGTAGTAGTCTTCAGTCCTGAGACTGATTTGAAGCAGCTCTCCATGCTACTTTATCCTGTGCAAGCTTCTTCATCTCCCAGTACCTACTGCAACCTACATCCTTCTGAATCTGCTTAGTGTATTCATCTCTTGGTCTCCCTCTACGATTTTTACCCTCCACGCTGCCCTCCAACGCAAATTTGTGATCCCTTGATGCCTCAAAACATGTCCTACCAACCGATCCCTTCTTCTAGTCAAGTTGTGCCACAAACTTCTCTTCTCCCCAATCCTATTCAGTACCTCCTCATTAGTTACGTGATCTACCCACCTTATCGTCAGCATTCTTCTGTAGCACCACATTTCGAAAGCTTCTATTCTCTTCCTGTCCAAACTGGTTATCGTCCATGTTTCACTTCCATACATGGCTACACTCCATACAAATACTTTCAGAAACGACTTCCTGACACTTAAATCTATACTCGATGTTAACAAATTTCTCTTCTTCAGAAACGATTTCCTTGCCATTGCCAGTCTACATTTTATATCCTCTCTACTTCGACCATCATCAGTTATTTTACTCCCTAAATAGCAAAACTCCTTTACTACTTTAAGTGTCTCATTTCCTAATCTAATCCCCTCAGCATCACCCGATTTAATTTGACTACATTCCATTATCCTCGTTTTTCTTTTGTTGATGTTCATCTTATATCCTCCTTTCAAGACACTGTCCATTCCGTTCAACTGCTCTTCCAAGTTCTTTGCTGTCTCTGACAGAATTACAATGTCATCGGCGAACCTCAAACTTTTTATTTCTTCTCCATCGATTTTAATACCTACAACGAATTTTTCTTTTGTTTCCTTTACTGCTTGCTCAATATGCAGATTGAATAACGTCGGGGAGAGGCTACAACCCTGTCTCACTCCTTTCCCAACCACTGCTTCCCTTTCATGCCCCTCGACTCTTATAACTCCCATCTGGTTTCTGTACACATTGTAAATAGCCTTTCGCTCCCTGTATTTTAGCCCTGCCACCATCAGAATTTGAAAGAGAGTATTCCAGTTAACGTTGTCAAAAGCTTTCTCTAAGTCTACAAATGCTAGAAACGTAGGTTTGCCTTTTCTTAATCTTTCTTCTAAGATAAGTCGTAAGGTTAGTATTGCCTCACGTGTTCCAACACTTCTACGGAATCCAAACTAAACTTCCCCGTGGTCTGCTTCTACCAGTTTTTCCATTCGTCTGTAAAAAATTCGCATTAGTATTTTGCAGCTGTGACTTCTTAAACTGATAGTTCGGTAATTTTCACATCTGTCAACACCTGCTTTCTTTGGGATTGGAATTATTATATTCTTCTTGATGTCTGTGGGTATTTCGCCTGTCTCATACATCTTGCTCACCAGATGGTAGAGTTTTGTCATGACTGGCTCTCCCAAGGCCATCAGTAGTTCTAATGGAATGTTGTATACTCCCGGGGCCTTGTTTCGACTCAGGTCTTTCAGTGCTCTGTCAAACTCTTCACGCAGTATCTTATCTCCCATTTCATCTTCATCTACATCCTCTTCCATTTCCATAATATTGTCCTCAAGTACATCGCCCTTGTATAAACCCTCTATATACTCCTTCCACCTTTCTGCCTTCCCTTCTTTGCTTAGAACTGGGTTGCCATCTGAGCTCTTGATATTCATACAAGTGGGTCTCTTCTCTCCAAAGGTCTCTTTAATTTTCCTGTAGGCAGTATCTATCTTACCCCTAGTGAGACAAGCCTCTACATCCTTACATTTGTCCTCTAGCCATCCCTGCTTAGCCATTTTGCACTTCCTGTCGATCTCATTTTTGAGACGTTTGTATTCCTTTTTGCCTGCTTCATTTACTGCATTTTTTTATTTTCTCCTTTCATCAATTAAATTCAATATTTCTTCTGTTACCCAAGGATTTCTATTAGCCCTCGTCTTTTTACCTACTTGATCGTCTGCTGCCTTCACTACTTCATCCCTCAGAGGTACCCATTCTTCTTCTACTGTATCTCTTTCCCCCATCCCTGTCAACTATTCCCTTATGCTTTCCCTGAAACTCTGTACAACCTCTGGTTCTTTCAGTTTATCCAGGTCCCATCTCCTTAAATTCCCGCCTTTTAGCAGTTTCTTCAGTTTCAATCTGCAGTTCATAACCAATATATTGTGGTCAGAATCCACATCTGACCCTGGAAATGTTTAACAATTTAAAACCTGGTTCCTAAATCTCAGTCTTACCATTATATAATATATCTGAAACCTGTCAGTATCTCCAGGCTTCTTCCACGTATATAACCTTCTTTTATGATTCTTGAACCAAGTGTTAGCTATGATTAAGTTGTGTTCTGTGCAAAATTCTATCAGGCGGCTTCCTCTTTCCTTTCTTAGCACCAATCTATATTCACTTACTACGTTTCCTTCTCTCGCCTTTTCCTACTACAGAATTCCAGTCGCCGGCCGGTGTGACCGAGCGGTTCTAGGCGCTACAGTCTTGAACCGCGTGACCGCTACAACAGGTTCGAATCCTGCCTCGGGCATGGATGTGTGTGATGTCCTTAGGTTAGTTAGGTTTAAGTAGTTCTAAGTTCTAGGGGATGATGACCTTAGAAGTTAAGTCCCATAGTGCTCAGAGCCATTTGAACCATTTTTGAATTCCAGTCACCCATTACTATTAAATATTCGTCTCCCTTCACTATCTCAATAATTTCTTTAATTTTATCATACATTTCTTCAATTTCTTCGTCATCTGCAGAGCTAGTTGCATATGATCTTGTACTACTGTAGTGCGCATGGGCTTCGTCTCTATCTTGGCCACAATAATGCGTTCACTATGCTGTTTGTAGTGGCTTACCCGCACTCCTATTTTTTAATTCATTATTAAACCGACTCCTGCATTACACCTATTTGATTTTGTTTTTATAACCCTGTATTCGCCTGATCAAAAGTCTTGTTCGTACTGCCATCGAACTTCACTAATTCCTACTAAATCTAACTTTAACCTATCCATTTCCCTTTTTAAATTTTCTAACCTACCTGCTCGATTAAGGGTTCTGATATTCCACGCTCCGATCCACAGAACGCCAGTTTTCTTTCTCCTGATAACGACGTCCTCCTGAGTAGTCCCCGCCCGGAGATCCGAATGGGGAATTATTTTACCTCCGTAGTATTTTACTCAAGAGGACGCCATCATCATTTAACCATACAGTAAACCTGCATGCCCTCGGGAAAAATTATGACTGTAGTTTCCCCTTGCTTTTCGCCGTTCGCAGTAGCAGCACAGCAAGGCCGTATTGGTTAGTGTTACAAGACCAGATCAGTCAATCATCCAGACTGTTGCCCCTGCAACTACTGAAAAGTTTGCTGTCCCTCTTCAGGAACCACACGTTTGTCTGGCCTCCCAACAGATACCCCTCAGTTGTGGTTGCACTTACCGTACGGCTATCTGTATCGCTGGGGCACGGAAGCCTCCCCACCAACGGCAAGGCCCATGGTTCTTGGGGGGGGGGGGGGGTTTGGTATCAACAAAATAATACCCACATGCACACGGTGTGAGTGTATACCGCATGTCTTCCTGCTTGTCAAACACTACCTTGGCCAGTAAGGTCGCCGAGCATCCCCGCAACTGAGAACGTTTGGGAGATTGTGGGCAGGGCTCTCCAATCATTTCCGGATTTTAACGATCCAGCGCACCAGTTGGACAGAATCAGGCACCATATCCCTCTGAAGGACATCCAACAACTATGTTAATGAACTTCATGGATGTCAAACCGAGCAACTTGTTGCAACGCATTACTTAGTTGCAACAAGTTTGCTCGTGAGCAATTGTGAGCCTCTTTCTCTTGAACAAATTATTCAATTTTTCTGAAATTGCAGCCATTTGTTTGTTTCCACATGTAAATCACATTGATCTATTTCCGTCCCATTCGAATAATTCCATCTTGGTGCTTCTTTTTTCTGTCTTCGAGTGCACATACAAATGTTTTATGCTAGATGCATCATTTATTTCTCTGCTATTACGTTATTTCGAGCTTGAGAATAATGTCACGTCATATTTTATTTGACTGAATGTGTTCTTTCTTTCGTCGATTTTGTATTAGAACAGCTGAGGAGTAGCTTTTAGAGAGTGGAGAACTCTTTAGTTCTCGACCTGCTCATCCTTGTACGAAGTTCTACGGTAAAAACAGAAAATCTGGTATCAGTAGTGACAGCTACACGTGTTTATAGAAGCCAGTTGCCTCATCCTCTCTTGCTATTGGGAGACATAACTCTTAGGAAGGAGCTTTGGACATGAGAGATAAGATATGTCTCCTCCAAACAGCAGTATATTCACTCCAGGAGACAAATGAGATTTTCCCAAAAATAAAATTTACTTTACAAATTCTCACAACATTTGCAGTGCCATCTCGTAGTGTGGAGAGCGCATTCTCTTTGCATGTGCTATTAAAATCGTACCTTTGTACGAAAGTGACGGTAGTCATGTTGATGTATCTGACACCCTACAACCTGTCAAGTCATTGAAGAATTTGCAAAAAGTCACCCGAGGGCACTCGACATACGATAAATAAGCAGAATAAAATATATTGTATGCTTTTTTTTACTTTTTTAGTGTTGATAAAGCCCGCCTCAGCTGGGTCAAGCGCCTTCGAAACCAACATCCCGTATCCGCCACTGGCACAGTCTGTAGCCGGAATATACACTGTTCGCCCACAAAGTTCCAACAGTGATTTCGTTCCTGGCGTACAGGTGATATGACAGCAGCCATTTCTAAGAGTCTCACATGAGCTTTCTTTGCTTTGTACTCAAGTAGGGTAGAGCATGTGTAAGTTAACTTTTCTTGGTTTTTATTATTCCAGACTTGAAAGTTTCTACACTGGCAAGGCATGTGGATTTCCAGGTCGACAAATCCTATGAATGTGTCTTGATTTTTCTTCATTCTTGGTTCCATTATCAATCGCCACGTCAGAATTGCCTCCGTGGTACCTTTACCTTTAATAAAACCAAACCGATCGCCATCTAACAGTTCATTAATTTGTTTTCCCCTTTTTCTATATATTATTTTTCTTAGCAACTTGGATACATGAGCTGTTAAGGTAATTGTGCGAAAATTCTCGCACCTGACAGGTCTTGCAGTCTTCGGAATGGTGTGGGTGATGTTTTTCCGAAAGTCAGATGGTATCTCGCCAGACTCATATATTGCAACTTACCCCCCCCCCCCCCCCGCCCTCCCATGAGTTAATAAATACTGATGGAGTGTTATCTATCCTTTCTACTTTTTTATCTTAAATTCTCCAAAGATCTCAAATTCTGATTCTAATGCTAAATTCCCTATCTCTTCTAAATCGCCTCCTGTTTCTTCTTCTATCACATTAGCCAAATCGTCCCCTTCATAGATGGTTTCAGGAAGTCCCGTTGCACACATTATGTTACTACCCTTGCTTTTAATTTTTTGACTTTCTTATAAGCTTCTACATCTACATCCATACTCCGCAAGCTACCTGACGGTGTGGGCAGGAGGGTACCTTGAGTACCTCTATCGGTTCTCCCTTCTATTCCAGTCTCGTATTGTTCGTGGAAACAAGGATTGTCGGTATGCTTCTGTGTGGGCTCTAATCTCTCTGATTTTATCCTCATGGTCTCTTCGCGAGATATACGTGGGAGGGAGCAATATACTGCCTGACTCCTCGGCGGAGGTATATTCTCGAAACTTTAACAAAAGCCCGTTCCGAGCTACTGAGCGTCTCTCCCGCAGTCTTCCACTGGACTTTATCTATCATCTCCGTAACGCTTTCGAGATTACTAAATGATCCTGTAACGTAGCACACTGCTCTCCGTTGGATCTTCTCTTTCTCTTCTATCAACCCTATCTGGTACGGGTCCCACACTGCTGAGCAGTATTCAAGCAGTGGGCGAACAAGCGTACTGTAACCTACTTCCTTTGTTTTCGGATTGCATTTCCTTAAGATTCTTCCAATGAATCTCAGTCTGGCATCTGCTTTACCAACGATCAACTTTATCTGATCATTCCATTTTAAATCACTCCTAATGCGTACTCCCAGATAATGTATGGAATTAACTGCTTCCAGTTGCTGACCTGCTATTTGGTAGCTATATGATAATGGATCTATCTCTCTATGTATTCGCAGCACCTTACACTTTTCTACATTGAGATTCAATTGCCATTCCCTGCACCATGACCAGCTTAGTCAGTTCTTCCGACAATCGTTTAGAGTTCTTCACATTTTTCATACAGCCATTCCGTCTTAGCTTCTCTGCACTTCTTATTTATGTCATTACGCAGGAACTTTTATTTCTGTATTCCTCAATTTCCCTGAACATTTCTGAACTTTCCTCTTTCATCGATCAAATGAATTATTTATTCTGTCATCAATGGTTTCTTCGCAGCTACATTCTTTGTACCAATGTTTCACGTTTCCAGCATCTGTGATCGCTCTTTTTAAAGATGTCCATTCCTCTTCGACTGTACTGGCTACTGAGCTATTCCTCATTGCTGTATCTACAGCCGTAGAGAACCTCAAACGTATCTCTACATTCCTTAATACTCGCACCGTTGCGTATTGATTCTTCCTAAACAATCTCCTAAAATCTTCCCTTATCCCTCGGCCTTTTACAAGTTTACCTCCTCCTCCTGTGATTCTTGAATAAATTAGTCGCTATTACTAGCTGAAATGTATTACAGAACTCAATTTGTCTTTCTCATCTCTCATTCCATATCCCTAGCTGACATTCTCCTGCAATCTCTTCTTCTACTCTCTCCTCAGCAACTGCATTCCAGTCCCCCATGTCTAGTGGATTTTCATCATCCTTTACCTACTCTATTATCCTTTCAATGTCCTCATATACCTTCTCTATCTCTTCATCTACATGCATACCTGAACTATCGCTATCGGTGTTGGTTTGCTGTCGATTCTGATAAGAACAAACCTATTACTGTACTGTTCACAGTAACAAACTCTTTGGCCTACTTTCCTATTCATAACGAATCCTGCTCCTGTTATACAATTTTCTGCTCCTGATATTACCCCGTGCTCATGTAACTAGAAATCCTTGTTTCCTTTCCATTTCCCTTCGCTGACCCCTACTATGTGTAGACTGAGCCTTTGCATTACCATTTTAAGATTTTTTAGCTTCCCAACCACGTTCAAGCTTCTGAAATGCAACGCCACGACTCATAGAACGTTATCCCTCCTTTGGTTATTCAATCTCTTTCTCATGGTCAACTGCTCCTTGGCAATCCCCTCGCGGAAATCCGAACGTGGGACCATTCCGGAATCTCTTGCCAATGGAGAGATCATCATGACACTCTTCCAACTACAGGCCACATGTCCTGTGGATACACGCTATGTGTCTTTAATGGAGTAGTTTCCAATGTCTTGTACATCCTCTTGCCGTTGATCACTGCTGATTCTTCCTCGTTTAGGAGCAGTTTCCCACCCCAATGACAATAGAGTACCCTAAACTTCTGTCCGCTTATCCTTCCCCTTACTAATCCTCAAGCATTCTTTCTCTCGGACTAGGTACTGATTTTTCCTTAAAGAAAGTCACGATAAGGACAGCCGAAACGCAGACAGACAATCCATTTCGCTCTTACGGTAACGGCGTCTTATTTATCTACTTAAGTGATTAAAACACAATCCACCCTTTATTTAAATTGTTATATGTACGTTTATACCGTAATTTCTGCCTGATGGATCATTTAGCATCTGTCGCGCGACCTATATAACTCCTCTTTCGTTCCCCCCTATGGCTCACACTCTCCTCGGTGAACACCCCCCCCCCCCCCCCTTGTGTCACCATGCTGTTTACTCGTGTCCAGATGCTATTACGCCGTGGACGTTAATAGTACAAACATCAACATTACATCCCTCCGTCCTAAGAGCAGCCCTATGAAACATCAACCCTATAATCGTCCTCGATAGTTTTGTAGCAGACAGCTTTCCCATATTATACCAAGTTATAAAAAAAGTTAACCCAGACCTTCCCTCGTCTGTTGTCTTCCACTTACTTCTCCGGTCTTCATATTCGTCTTCGAAACCCCATATCTCTTTCTCAAATGAAAACAGGTTACTAATCTCATGCAGTAACGGTTCGTTTCCTTTACAACACCACGACACTTTTTATAACGATATCATTGTAATAGTGACGATGAATATTTTAATTACTGCATTAAAAACAACCATGAGAGAAGAAATCATCACAGAAGTGTAAGTTAATAATCACTACTGCTTTGAATTACTACTTTTTCCTTGGCCTCCGAAATAATTTATCCAACCTAATGTTTTCCAAATGAGCTTCACAATATAAAAGAAAATGTGACATATACTTTTGATCCATTATGCGAGGCCGACTTCCTGCTGCTTGCGTTTAAATTCTGCATTTGTTTGTTCCATACAAAAATTCCTTCTTATTCCGTGAAGGCCTTGACATTGTTGATATGGTGGAAAACAACTGAATTTCCTGTTTTCATCGATTCCAATTCCAACGCTTTCTGTAGACCTGTTCTGCGAATTATCACGTGTCATACATAGACCGAAAATAATTTCAGGCGTACCGCTCTTTGTTTGTTCGAAAGACGATGAGAACGAACCACCAGCTTACGTCCTAAGTATAAATGTCTAATCCTCGCCTTCTTGTCTGCTCTAGTCTTCTTTCCATGGCTGCCGGTCTGAGATGGATTGGCGCTTTTTTGACAGTGTTTTCATGCCGTTCGTTTTCTTTGGGCTGGTAATCCGCTACTGTCGTCCGATCTCGCAATTGTCGATTCTGCAGTACCGTGACAGCTGTAAATTTGGTGAAGACGTGTGTCAACTCATTCATGACAACCTGGAAGTCCGGCAAGGAAACGTTCCAGCTCGTGTGCTGTTTCTAGGAATAAATCCTACACAGACTTCCTAAATCACGCATAACATGTCCTCCAGGGTTGGATGCAGGTCTGTAGGATTAAATGAAAATGGATCTAATCCTACGCCTTTTTAACATTTCCACCTATCAGTGCGATCGAAACTGTGGGCCATTATCCGAAGTAACCCTTTCCAGTTGACCCACCTGTGTCAAGAAGTCCCTCTCGAATGTTTTCATAACAGCCATTGCTGTTCCTCTACCCACTATCGCGTGCGACATGAATTTTTAAGTTATTTCTGTAACAACGAAAACATTACAAAAACCCTGTCTTTGTCTGGGCAGGGGACCTAGAAGGTCACTGGCTGCGAGCTGCTTTAATTTCTTTGGAGCCAGCATAACTTGTGTTTAGGGCTTACCCTTCAGGCAGTCCCTACAATTACTTTCCTTTTCATTGAAATTACGCACCACCTTTCTAATCCTCCGTTCCATATTCTAAAATGGCATGGCGTCTTTAATTTCAAAAAGCGTTTTCTTCGTTCAAAGCGAGCGTAGCTCATGTGAATATCGTGTCGTATAGTCGATAAAATCTTCTGGAAGGAAGAACAGACACAGCGACTCAAGTGTGTACCTTCTGTACGGTAATTTCCCTTTTCTCAATAAGTACTTACTGCCTGATATTCGCTTGACTCTTGCCTTCCAAATGTTCTTGATAGATAGTATTACTGGGTCTTTCCCTTGTCTTTTTTCAGTGCTCTTTAGTGACCTGACTATGAGGTTCTCCCTGACTACTTTTTTAAAATAAGACAAACTGAAGCCATTTTCCTCGGTATTTTCATTCATACCTTCCGTCAATCCTATTGGAGATCGTGATAATGCGTTCCCCAAATCATTCGTCGAACCATGTACATGTTGTTGTTGTGGCCTTCAGTCCGAAGGCTGGTTTGATGCATCCCTCCGTGCTACTTTATCCTGTGCGAACCTCTTCATCTCTGAATAATTACTACAACCTACATCCTTCTGAATCTGTTTGCTGTATTTATCTCTTGGTCTCCCTCTACGATTCTTATCCCCCACGCTTTCCTCCAGTATTAAGTTGATCTCTGGATGACTCATAATATCTCCTACTAGACGATCCTTTCTTTTGTCAATTTGTGCCGCAAATTACCTGCCTTCACAATTCTGTTCAGTATCTCCTGATTATTTACTTGACCTACCCATCTAATCTTTATCATTCTTCTGCAGCATCGCATTTCGAAAGCTTCTATTCTATTTTAGTCCAAACTGTTTACCGTCCATGTTTCACATCCATACATGGCTACTCTCCATACAAATACTTTCAGAAAGGACTTCCTGGCACTTAAAACTATATTCGATGTAAACGAATTTCTTTTCTTCAGTATTTATTTTCCTGCCATTTCCAGTCTACGTTTTGCATCCTCTCTACTTCAGTCATCATCATTTGTCTTTCTGCTCAAATACTGAAACTCATCTACTAGTTTAAGTGTTTAGTTTCCTACGCTGATTCCCTTAGCATCACCTGATTTAATTCGACTACTTTCCATTATCCTTGATTTTCTTTTGTTGATGTTCATCTTATATCCTCCTTTCAAGACACCATCCATTCCGTTCAACTGTTCTTCCAAGTCGTTTGCTGTCTGCGACAGAAATACAATGTCATCGGCAAACCTCTTTTTTTTTCGCTTCCCTGAACTTTAATTCCAACTACAGATTTTTCCTTGATCTCCATTTCTGCTTTTCAATGTACAGATTGAATAACATCGGGGATAGGCTACAACCCTGTCCCACTCCCTTCTCAACAACTGCTTCCCTTTCATTCTCCTCGACTCTTGTAACTCCCGTCTGGTTTCTGTAAAGTTGTAAATAGCCTTTCGCTCCCTGTGTTTTACAACTGCTAATTTCATAATTTCAACGAGTATTCTAGTCAATGTTGTCCAAAGCTTTCTCTAAGAGTACAAATGCAACAAACGTAGGTTTGCATTTCCATAATCTATCTTCTAAGATAAGTCGTAGGGTCGGTATTACGTCACGTGTTCCTACATTTCTCCGAAATCCAACCTGATCTTCCTCCAGGTCGGCTTCTACGAGTTTTTCGATTATTCGGTAAGGAATTCGTGTTACTATCTCGCAGCCATGACTAAGTAAAGTGATAGTTCAGTAAATTTCAGACCTGTCAGCAACTGCTTTCTTTAAAATTGGAATTTTTCCTTGATCTCCATTTCTGCTTTTCAACGTACAGATTGAATAACATCGGGGATAGGCTACAACCCTGTCCCACTCCCTTCTCAACAACTGCTTCCCTTTCATTCTCCTCGACTCTTGTAACTCCCGTCTGGTTTCTGTAAAGTTGTAAATAGCCTTTCGCTCCCTGTGTTTTACAACTGCTAATTTCATAATTTCAACGAGTATTCTAGTCAATGTTGTCCAAAGCTTTCTCTAAGAGTACAAATGCAATAAACGTAGGTTTGCATTTCCATAATCTATCTTCTAAGATAAGTCGTAGGGTCGGTATTACGTCACGTGTTCCTACATTTCTCCGAAATCCTACCTGATCTTCCTCCAGGTCGGCTTCTACGAGTTTTTCGATTTTTCGGTAAGGAATTCGTGTTACTATCTCGCAGCCATGACTAAGTAAAGTGATAGTTCAGTAAATTTCAGACCTGTCAGCAACTGCTTTCTTTAAAATTGGAATTATTACAATCTTCTTAAATCTGAGGATATTTAACATGTCTTGTATATCCTCCACACCAGATGGAAGTTATCAGTAGTTTTGACGGAATAACGTCTACTCTCGGGGCCTTGTTTCGGCTAAGGTCTTTCAGCGCACTGTCAAATTCTTCTCGCAATATAATACGTCCCATTTCATCTTCATGTACGTCTACTTCCATTTTTGTAATATTACCTTTAATTTCATCTCCCTCATATAGATCCTCCAAATAATCCTCCCAGGTTTCCCTTCTTTGCTTAGGAGCAGTTTTCCATCTGAAATCTTGTCATTCAAACAGGTGCTTTTCTTTTCCCCAAAGGCCGATTTACTTTTATTGTAAGCGGTATTTATCTTTCACCTAGTGAAATATGCTTCCAATTCTTTAAGTTCGCCATCTAGCCACACATGCTTAGCCATTTTAAACTTCCTGTCAATGTCATTCTTTAGACGTTTGTATTCACTTTGACCTGCTTTATTCGGCGCATTTTTGTATTTTCTCCTGTCACCAACTTTGTGGTATCCAAGGTTTTCTCTTTACGGATGAGGCTTCATTCCAACGTGATCAAATTGTAAATTTTCACAATCAGCATGTGTGGGCTGACGAGAATCCGCACGCAGTTGTGCAATCACGTCATCAACACAGATTTTCTGTGAACGTTTGGGCAGGCATTGTTGGTCATGTCTTGATTGGGCCCCATGTTCTTCCACCTAAGCTCAATGGAGCACGTTATCATGATTTCATACGGGATACTTTACCTGTGCGGCTAGAACATGTGCCTTTACAAGTACGACACAACATGTGGTTCATGCAAGATGGGGCTCCTGCACATTTCAGTCGAAGTGTTCGTACGCTTCTCAACGACAGATTCGGTGACCGATGGATTGATAGAGGCGGACCAATTCCATGGCCTCCACGCTCTCCTGACCTCAACCCTCATGACTTTTATTTATGGGGCATTTGAAAGCTCTTGTCTACCCAACCCCGGTACCAAATGTAGAGACTCTTCGTGCTAGTATTGTGGACGGCTGTGATACAATAAGCCATTCTCCAGGGCTGCATCAGGGATTCCATGCGACGGAGGGTGGATGCATGTATCCTCGCTAACGGAGGACATTTTGAACATTTCCTGTAACAAAGTGTTTGAAGTCACGCTGGTACATTCTGTTGCTGTGTGTTCCCATTCCATTGTTAATGTGATTTGAAGGGAAGTAGTAAAATGAGTTCTAACATGGAAGTAAGCGTTTCCGGACACATGTCCACATAACAATTTTTCTTTCTTTGTATGTGAGGAATGTTTCCTGAAAGTTTGGCCGTACCTTTTTGTAACACCCTGTATATGAATGGCACATTCCGTATCAGAAAACGTAAGACAATTCTGTATTACCAGATCCTTAGTGTCAAGAGAGTGCCAAGAATACCACATTTCAGGCGTTGCCTCTTACCACAGAAAACACAGTGGCCGACGGCCTTCGCTTAATGACCGAGAGCAGCGGCGTCTGCGTAGGTCAAAGCTAACAGACAATAAGACTGCGTGAAATGGCAACAGAAAACAATGTGGGACATAAGACGGGCGTATCTGTTAGGAAAGTGCAGCGGAACTTGGCGTTAATGGGCTATGGCACAGATAACCAACGCGAGTGACTTCGTTAACAGCACGACATCGCCTGCAGCTACTCTCTTGGGCTCGTAACCATACCGGCTGCCCTCTAGGCGACTGCAAAACCTTTGCCTGGACGGAGGAGTCATGATTTTATTTGGCAAGAGATAACGGTAGGGTTCGAGTTTGGCGCAGACTCCACGAAGCTATGGACCCAGGTTCTCAGGAAGGCACTGTGCAAGCTGGTTGTGGCTTCATAATGGGCTGTTGTCACGTGGAATGAACTGGGCCATTAACAGGAAAAAATTGGGTTCGGGTACTTGGAGACCATTTGCAGCCATCACGAACTTCATGTTGCAAAGCGAATTTCGATGGATGAGAATGCGCCATGTCAGCTGCTGGAAGAACATTCTGGACAATTCGAGTGAATGATTAGGCCACCCAGATCGCCCCTGTATAAGGGGCCAGCTACAGGGACGAGAAATTTTCAGTCTCCTAGAATCCTCAAACTCACCTGCCGTGTTCTGACGACAGCGTAGAGCCATAAACACCTGCAGCCTTCAGAGACTGCGTAGTATATGCAGTGTATCATATCATGCAGTATATCCGCAGTCTGGCACCGAATTGCTTTCACCGCCCAAGGCTCATTGCTGCCTGACTTTCGCGATCTTTACTGTTCTTTGCAACGCCCTCACTGCAAAAAAGCACTTTACCAACGTGGCAGCGGCGCTCATCTTGTACAGAATTCCAATGACTCCTCTACTGGCTTCGCGATGGTTCTGGCGTTACCTGCTGTCCGCTTTGTGTCGGCTCGCCATGAGCTACCCCTCAGCCTGGGCAGTACACAAAACAGCCTTCAGTGGGCACTGTCCTACCTGTCATCGGCGTCATCCTCGGCTCAGTTAGCGATGGGCACCAATATCGATAATGTGAAAGTTGTGATCCTTCAGTTTCTCCCGGCGTATTTATTGCTCGAACAGTCCACGGCTATACCGCCGGTTCGTAGTGTCCAACGGGCACAATATTTCGGTGATCAGACATGTCGCCATCGTCAGGTGCGCTGACGAACTGAGCTCCTGAGGGCGGGCGGCCGATTTAAATCCCCTCTCCCCGCTGGCCGCTTTCTCCGCCGTCCGCGCCCGCGCCTCGACGGTCGCGAAGACGTGGGCGTCGCAATCTGTGGTAGCGTCGATGTGCTTGCTACGTCCGGCCTGGTGGCCAGTTCGTACTTCTTGCTGAGAGTATTTTTCTAGAAGACTCTTACTTTAAGATAAGATAATTTTTTACGTTACGTTCATAATTAAAATATCAGTTTCTAAACCACTTCAATACCTTCGCGAAACATTCGAGAGAACAGTCTATGAAGTTTTCCAAGTGTGTATAGTACTCAGAAGAAAGTCCGATAACTCAACAAACAACGTAGCTCTTTGGTACGATGCTAGCCTACCTCGGGGGAGCCAGGGTTCGATTCCCAAAGGCGATGAATTTTTAACATATGTGCATAGTTGATATACATTTTAAATATCGTCTCATTCTCTACAAGCATTTCCGTGAAGCGTGAAATACATAAAGGTGGAAAAAAAAACAGCGCTGAGGATAGGTAATTTCGGTATTGCTAATTCGAGTCCAGTTTGTCATTACTTTTTTTCCGTTCACTTCAAATAGTTTAAAGACATTCTAATTAGCATGTATTTGTCATTTTTATGAAAAATGCACGTTCTCTATTTCTAATTATATATAACACACAAAAATCCAGTTTTCACTATAATCACCGATCATTTATATATAAGCTTGTTTAAAAGAAAGAAAATCATTTCAGATTAATTTTTTCCATTTTCTTGTACCCTAAGCTTCACGGAAATGCCCGTGGAACATGAACATTAGTTTAAAAATTTGCCACAACTGGGAATCGAAGGCCACCAATGAGGCAGTTGGGCATACTACCACAACCCACACAGCCCATCAAAACAGTTAGCTTGCTTGACGGTTTTACAAACGAGTTCCGGGGACCTTAAAGTAAATATTGTAGAGCAATTTTGAGAGTTGCATGGAACTACTTTATGTAACGGATATTTGATTCTGAACTTCAAGTACCTTATAGAATATTTGTTTCAGTTTAAGACGTAGACTTTTGGTACGGCCTCAATTATTACACAAATAGGGCCGAAGCAGAGGAAAGTTAGATAGGAGTTGAGAGCTTAGCAAGACAAGTGGACTGTAATCTTTTTTTTTTTTTTTTGTGCAGTATTAAACGAAACCCATATGTCTGATATCCAGTAAAGCTGTCTCGGATTCTAAAGAATATAGCATCAAACGGCACTACGAGACTAAACGTGCAGTTATGATTGATAAGAACAAGGCACAATTTCGACAAGACCAGATAAACGACTTAATCACGAAACTTTCTGCTCAACAGGAGACATTTATAAGGGCGAATTCAGAGTCAACATGCTATGTGAAAGCGATCACGCAGTAGTTATGATATCAGCAAAAACTCAAAGTCATTTTCATCTGGCGAAATGTTCAAGGAATGCTTAGAGACCGTCGTTGAAATTGTGTGTCCGGTAAACAAAAAGGATTTCTCAAAAATAAGCGTGTCTCGTCAGTCTATTACTAGACGTGTGGACGACATTGGAAGACAAATTGAAGACAATTTAAAAAAAATTGTGCATTTGTGTTTATATTTTATTCTCTAGCTTTCGATGAATGCACAGATATGGCGGATACTGCCCAAGTGGCGATTTATATCAGAGGTGTTGATGCCCACTGTGACAAAACGGAAGAGTTATGGGCATTGTATCCACTAGAGGATACCACGAAGTCACGAGATGTGTTAGAAGCAGTTTTATCGACATTAAGTAGCTTTTCGTTAAAACTTTGCCACCTCTTGGGGCTGACAACGGATGGTGCTCCAGTAGTAGCCGGGAAACAGCAAGGATTAGTTCAGTTGACTTAAAACCAGGCTCGCAAAGTTGGCAATATGCCAATGCTAAGTCTTTCATTGCATTTTCGAACAAGAAACTTTATGTGCCAAGTCCCTCTAAAAGGAACATGTCATGGAGGTAGTTGTCAAAACAGGGAAATTTGTTGAGTTGAAATAATTAAACCACCGTCAGTTCCAAGAATTTCTGAAGACTTTCGATTCAGAGCCTGATAACATTTCGTATTCTACAGAAGTAAGATGGTTAACACATGCGAAAATGTTGAAAAAAGTGTTTGATTTGGAGCAAGAAACACAATCAATCCTTGAAAGCAAGTCAAAGCGACTCACGGAGTTCTAAAACAAAGAATGGCTTTCAGACTGCGTTCTTGGTCGGTACAGCTAGCCATCTAAATGATGTTAATACTGGATTCCAAGGAAAAGATCACTGATTATTGTCATGCATGATCTTATTTCAGCATTCCAAATGAAACTTGCGCTATGGGCACAACAGTTACGAACAGAAAACTTCACACATTTTTCTACTCTGTCAAAGAAATTTTATGTCACACGAGCGGCAGCGATAAAATATGCTTCTTTGATACCTGACTTGAAATACAAATACGAAATCCGATTTAAAAGATTTTAAGAAACATCGTCCGCTTTTCCTCTATTTGCTAAGCTATTCTCCGTAGACATGAGCTGACTAGCTGGTCAGTTACAAATGGAATGCGGCGAAATATAATGTGATTCACAATTAAAAGAGAAATTTAGTCAGGTTGATTCGGAAGAGTTCTGTACAACTTATTTGGCCAAGAAGAAATATTCAACGTTTTAGAAACATGCTTTAAAAATGATTTCATTATTTGGAAACACGTGTGTGAACGACCTTTTAGAAGGATGAATTACATCAAACCTCAAATGATAAAACGAGTTACTTATGTTCAACTGGGAAACTCTTTGAGTGTAGCGCCAACTTCAGTTGACATCAACATTGGCTCACTTAGTTCAGTCAAACAAAGCCAGACATCTCAGTTAAATCATATTTTATTAAATTGTATAATAAAGTTTCTTTCCGCAGATTTTTTAAATTTTCTTTAGAAAGTAAACTAGTACTGAATTTCTTGCTTGTTTTGGTTGCGGCCCGCTGAGAAATCCCGTCTCAAAAATTTGGCCCGCTTGTTCAAAAGGTTGGCCAGCCCTGCTGTGAAGGGTAAAAACTGGAGAGGAAGACAGAGATTGGAATACATCCACAAATAATTGACATTGCAAATGTTTCTCTGAGGTGAGAGGGTTGGCACGTTAGGGAATATGTGGCGGATCGCATCAAACCAGTCAGAAGACCGCTGGAAAAAAGAAAAGAAGGGCGGAGCCCTCCGACTTAGCCATTACACTTTGCGTGACGTTGGAGAGGTGTTGACCCTCGTTATAGTCCGCAGCTCGTGGTCGTGCGGTAGCGTTCTCGCTTCCCACGCCCGGGTTCCCGGGTTCGATTCCCAGCGGGGTCAGGGATTTTCTCTGCCTCGTGATGACTGGGCGTTGTGTTCTGTCCTTAGGTTAGTTAGGTTTAAGTAGTTCTAAGTTCTAGGGGACTGATGACCATAGATGTTAAGTGCCATAGTGCTCAGAGCCATTTGAACCCGCGTTATAGTGGAGGTCAATTACTCTCTCCGGCCCAGGTCGTCTCCTATTGATAGTCTTGTGTGGCCTACTGAGTGTCTCATAGCGACCGTCACTGTTCATGGTTTTTCCGTAATCTATGAATTCGATGAGAATTGTACAGCGGGCGCTGTAAAAGACGCTGAGCATCACCTTGCCTGCTGAGAGCACAGTTTTGAATTTTTTAAAGAGAGGAAAGGCACTAATTTCACGTCCTTAAGTGTCACACTATGTTATCCCAAAGCTGCATGTGCGAATGTCAACCGCTTTTGTAGTTTCTCACCTTCCACTCGAATACTTTTTGTATAAACAAGACTGCGGACATATTACTTAAGTGACCCATACTTGAGCATTACTCGGGACTATGGGATCGATACTAGATCGGATTGAAGGAAAACACCGAATCAGTTCAGTTGCGAACTGCTATTTTCATTACCGATAGCTCCAATTAATTCAGAAGTATTTCACAAATGCACCGTACACTCAAACGGAAATGCGTAAAGACATTTTTTTCGTAGAAGTCTGTAGAGAAAATTTAGAAAACCGCCGTTCGCGACAAACTGCAGAACTATTCTACTGCCAGTGACAAGTTGTCCGCAGAAACGTCGAGGAAAGGAATATGAGGAAATCATTGACCAGATTAAGGGACAGGGTGGTAAGACATATGTTAAGAAGTCACGGGTTAACTTCCATAGTAGAAGAGGAAAATGTCGAGGGTGAGAACTGTAGAGGAAGACACAGATTGTAATAATCCACTAAATAATTGGCAAATAAGGATCGCGAAAATAAGATAAGAGAAGTCAGCGCTCATACGAAGGCATATAGTCAGTCGGTTTTCCCTCGTCTATTTACCAGTGGAACAGGAAAGGAAATGACTAACAGCAGTACATAGTACGTTCCGTCATGCAGCGTATGGTAGTTTGCCTGTTATGTATAGCGATGTAGGTGTAGAAAAGCTGAAAATATATCAGAAAATTAAATTACCATTCAGATCGTACATAAGAACCTAGACATCTTGCCGAAGTTTCAGATCTGTGTTATTCTGAATGAGCATCATGAATTCTGTATCGCCTCACATTTAAGTAACATTGTTCAGTTGTTATATACCAGAAATATCTTGATACTGAGCCTTATGTTATTTTTTCCGGTGTCTGCGGCTGCGGCCGGCCAGAGTGGCCGAGCGGTTCTAGGCGCTACAGTCTGGAACCGCGCGACCGCTACGGTCGCAGGTTCGAATCCTGCCTCGGGCATTGATGTGTGTGATGTCCTTAGGATAGTTAGGTTTAAGTAGTTCTGAGTTCTAGGAGACTGATGACCTCAGAAGTTAAGTCCCATAGTGCTCAGAGCCATTTGAACCATTCATGTTCATGGTGAGTGCATTACGCACAAATCACTGTCTCCAAAAAATCACAGAATCACATCTAGCCTGCCTAGCCTTAACTGCTTTCTCCACAAATTGTACGTTGAAAGCGCCTATGGCCAATTGCTGCAGACGAAGATTTCCTTCATTTGGAGAGAGGCAACATAATGTCTTCCTGCAGAAGTTTACATTCCAGTTTCTGTGTTCCTTGGCCTACTGAAGACGAGGAGCTAATTGTGCTGCCAAGAGATATGCCATTTTGTGCCTTAAATTTGCGTGCAGTTCCATTCATGATGTTCATTTGGAAACTGATCCACATAGTCCACCATTAACCGACGACTACAATTTCTTTTTGGTCTGAGGATGATTGTCAATGATAATTTACGACACTCATCTCCATTCTCTATACGATCTATATAGAACCATTGTTTGTGCGCCATGTTAATTTCTGTGCATTTAAAGTATTACAGCGGGATCAGTGTCTGTTTGTTACTTACAGACGTACAAATCAGTCTAATAGTTTGGTCATGATGAGATTAAGCATAGCACAGAAATGTATAGCACAACAACTGTGAAAGGGCGTTAACTTATATTTCTTATAGTAGTTTTTATAGCCAGTGAAATATAGTTTGAAGGTAGTACAAGGCAGTCTATCCTATCCAGGAGAGCAACCTATTTTGTAATGTAATACGCACATCAGAATAATCATTATAGTAGCGTTTTTAACGCCACATGGTAACTGCATACAGTTTTCATTACTGCCAATGATTACAGTGCTGATTACTTCTTATGATATAGTTTATCACGATGATGGAAGGATATTATACTCTGTGGCCATTGGAGGTTTCCATTTCTGGCTTGCGACGTGGGTACTAAATTAAAAGGACCAAAGTGTCATACACCTGTTCAGTGCTGAAAGCAGCTTCATGCAGGTATAAAACAGTCTGTTCACTGTGTCCTTTCTTTGTACAATGTGTGCATAGGAGGAAGGCCTGTATGACACAAATGACATTGTGCAAGACACTACAAGGGATCCTTTCTGTTGCGATAAAAATCTAATTGCCAGAATCAACCTCAGAACTTGACACTTATCTATCGGCTCGTGTCTGTAGCAATGCCAGGAAAAAACTGAGTTTAAATCCGGGTAACAGGAAGTGTGGATGCCTGGAAAAATGTATTTCAGTAGGAAACACAAATTCCACTGCGTGTGTACATGGGAACCCTTTCATAGCCCAGGGTTAGAAACCGTTCGTGGAGAGGTTTCCTGGCTTCCTTCCTGCACCGCACCACTGTTGGTTAACCACGACTAAATCCCTGTGAGCAGAATTTTGTTAAACTAGTTTATGTTATTATTATTGGTCAGAACTCACAACGCGCGACTGTTACGGTTGCAGGCTCGAATCCTGCCTCGGGTATGGATGTGTGTGATGTCCTTAGGTTTGTTAGGTTTAAGTAGTTCTAAGTTCTAGGGGACTGATGACCTCAGATGTTAAGTCCCATAGTGCTCAGAGCCATTTGAACCATTTTTAGAACTCACAAGCTCTGCTGCAATTTACCAGTGAGATTCCAACGCTGGCACAACCAGCTAAGCATCGGAGAGTGAAGTCAGAATACACTTAACTGGGGGATATTGAAGAGTATGCACTCGCCGCCAGGAAACAGAGAGAACATCGCGTCAGGTTGTTGCAAAGAACTGCAGAGAGGGCTGTCTCCATCACAGAGCAGAGTACAGAGGCCGATCTGGGTTTAGTATTTCCAACCACTACTGCTGTCATCTTCCTCACACACACTATTCAAGAGTGGTCACTCACTGAGCCAAGGGTGATATGAAGCTAGCTTATTTACATAAGGGTTTAATTGCGCAGTCTGAAATTTCACAACCAATTAGTTGCTACCATCATGCACTTTTCCAATTCTGTGTGTTTGTACTTGCTCTTCTGGCGTACTTTCTTTAAATTACTAACCATTTTCAGAGTCATTGGTGAAATCCGTGAACAGTTTCATTATGCATTTGTGTTTCCGTCCATCTGTGCCAAGGGTACAATTCATAATTACAAACTTTGGTCGACTTGCTAAACGTTTCCATGCTGAATACAATGGGTAAGCCACATGTTTCATATCTTATGATAATAGATCAAATTATTATAGTTACCATCAATATCCTTTTGTAGGTAGATGAGCTCCATCATTTGTATGTCCATGTGCTGTGTGCTACTGTACATTCATGCTTACTTGGGGTGCCCGTAGTAGTTTTTCTTCAATAATAAATTATCCATTGCGTGGTATTGATTCTCTTAAATTTGCATGATTTTATGGGAGCTTCTGTTGCCTGACTTATCTCTGAATAGCCAATACCAATGTGCAAAAGAAATATTCAGGGAACTTAAATAAGAATCTTCGGAGTCGAAAACAACGTAGTTCTTGCGATACTTGTAGGATAAACAGGGAAATTGTGATCGAAGAAGCTTGTTCTATCACTATGATCCTAGCACCAGTTATGTCCCAAAAGAGATCATAAGAATAACATAAAAGATAGGCATATACATAGCCATTCTGCCACAGCTCAACACACACGTGGTGTGGAGCTGAAATTTGATAACATTTCTCAGGTGTACCGTCCGTCATGCACTGTGCATTGGTTTGCAAGGTATTTTCCGGTTACCCTGCTTTAAGGTTTTCCCTCCTTCAAGTCTTGAGATAGTCAATACGTTGTAGATCATCACCACTTTGCTATCTTGCATTTACCTGCTAGTCCTTACAAACTTTATGAACTGTTTTGCGTTATCTGTCTTCGTCTGTCCGCCCCTGGTAGCTGAGTGGTCAGCGTGATAGTCTGTCATTCCTAAGGGCCCGGGTTTGGTTTCCGGCTGCATCGGAGATTTTCTCTGCTCAGGGACTGGGTGTTGTGTTGCCCTAATCATCTTCATTTCATCCCCATCGACGCAAAAGTCGCCGAAATGGCGTCAAATCGAAAGAGTTGCACCCGGCGAACGGTCTACCCAACGGGAGGCCCTAGTCTCCCGACATGTATTATTGTTTTTGTCTTGGTCTGACTCTCCTGTTTTCCTCTCTGTACTATATCTTCCAGCTCCCACTTAAAAGTTCTAGTGTGCATTAACAGGTGTGGCGTAACTTCTCTCTTCTTCTCATTTGCTCGATAGACTTAATTAACCCCATTAGTTCTTCTTAGCACATTTCACGATATTCCTGGCCACTTAATTTCTCCACTCTCATCTGTAGCACCAAGTATCGTATCCTTACGGCCACATATTTTCGATGCTCCACTGTCGTTGTCACACAATGCTGTACTCCAGCCTTGCCAGAGACAATGGTCACGTGTGTGTGATTTGTGTTTGCGTGAATATGTGTGTGTGGTATCTACTTCAGAAGAAGGTCTTTTGGCTTTTTTTCGTTGTTTGATTTAATTACGAAAGTTTGCTTTGTACTTGTTAAACAAGCCACATTCTTGTCCTTCCTGAATGCAGCATTTTTTCCTACTGTATTTCGGAAGATAGCGAGCTGTTCTTCCACTCAGGATATATAATAGCCTAATGAACGCTGTTATGTTCTAATACACGAGTCCACGATATGAGGGAGTGAGAGAGACCTGGACCGAAGACCATATTAACAAATGTTGATCAGGTACACCAGCCCAACTGAGGATAGCGATTTGGTTCTAACCCAATCTCGTAAGGGCAAATAGCCTGATTTCCTGTCTCCGTCTCAGAAAAAATATTTGCGTTACGATAATATGGAGCACGGAGCCTGCACAATTCACAGACACATACTGTACACGAAATTCCTCCTTTAAACTGAACTACAATTGTGGTTGTCACAAAAAATAAATTGTAGCTATGGTACAGCACTGCCCGTGAACGCACGGTACAGGAGGACTTGAAATAAGTTCATTTACCTTTCCGAGCAAGGAATACGAAAAAAGGAGAAATGCATACAATGGGTAATGGACATCGAGGACTACTCCTCTCCAATATCAATGTTGTCTGGAAATCTGCTCTGTCAAAAGTGTGTCACTGACCCCAAATGCTGAACGTCATGCACCACATTTCTTCCCTACACTTCCGTTTGCCTTCCCTCACACGGATCTTTACTATCTCATAAGATTCTCAGCTCATGTCGCCCACAACGAACAATTCTGCATATTTGACTCTGTCCGCGTATATGAATTAAATAAGCACAATTCCTTCAGCTCTAATTACTTATCCTGGTACGTTCCTGCGCATATACCGACTCATCCCATCAACCTTACATTCTCACACTTACTCTGTTCTAGGCCATCTCCAGACAAAGTAATCAGTCTCTGTATTTAACCATTCTTTCAAGTCCGAATTCATCCTCATGTCAACGAACCCACTCCCCTTAAGCTCCTTTATTGATTTGTTAACAACGTGGCCCGTGCGACACACCAGTCCCCTAGCCCACAGACTCCGTTATTTAGACAGTACATACACTAGCCAAAACAGCCTACCTCCCATGTCATAACTATATGCTTTCGCAACAAAGTTCGAAAGTTCATTGTACCTGTACATGCTTCGCTTCACTATAGGCTCCTCTAGCTTTCATCGGGCTACTTTTATGAATTACAAACCAAAAAATTTTTAGAGTGGAACGGAAAGGAGTTGAAGCAACGACAAACAAAGAATGGTAATGCATTAGCTTATTTACCATAATTGTCACTGATCTTCCAGATATTTAAAAAGAGAATTATTCGCCTGATCTGTCGCTAACTATCGTCATCCAAAGTAACTGTCACTAAGGGGGCCATTCATATTTCAGCTCGGTAAGTGAAACAAATGAAAAAAATTGATGAAAAATTCGGTAAATGAATAATTTTAGGCGTAATGTCTATGCAACAGGAGTGATTGTAACAATGGTTGTAAAAACGTTTTAATGTTGATGTCGTTAGGCCTTTCGGTTCAGCTCTGCTCAAATTTTGACGGATACCATTCGATATTACCAAGATATGAACATTGTCACTGCCTCAAATTCACCCGATGATTGTCTGCTGACGGAAAAGGCCAACATAATAAACATTAAATAAGCGGTACTAATGCTGTTTTATACGGTCAGTCGTTAAATAAATGAATGACTAACTAACAGGGTAAATGATACCTCCTCTTAAGGATTTTAAAGGGAAAGGTAACCTGTGGAGCTGGTCAAACTAGAGCACAGTGGTTCTGGTGTGTCAAGCGGCTGAGCACAACAGCTGGAAACAGATTTGCTTCAAATGTTATAAACGTTTAGTAGGCTATTAAAAGAACATAATGTGCAAGTAGTAAGGTGCTGTATTCTGGTGATTCCGAGAAAATCTCAAGAGAAGTTTTACGCGTTATTACGTACCGGATTTATTTGTGCGTAGGTGCTGAAAGAAGAGTTCCTGATGGTTAAGTGGTTAGGTTTTGAGCAACGAAAAACACACGTTCGATTCCCGCCCAAGCTTAATTTTTAATTTATATTTTTTCATCACTTATATTACTTTTGAGAGGTAACATAATTTAAAAAATCCACGTACATTTGTATGAAGTTTTAGTGAATTTTATGTTATTTGACTACTTACCAGTTTCAATTAAAGTTAACTATTAGAACATATTTATAACTATCGACAAGTAAATGTAAGAACGCGTAGAGCTTTCCTGAAAATGTATGACTGTCGAGAGTTGCGAAACCCCTTGCAAATGCAGTCTAGTGGGATATACGGAACTAATTTGTGTCTCGACGCTTCGACCTGCAGACACAGAGGCAGGCTCCATTGGCAATTAAACTGCGTAGCAGTGAAACGTTTCTAATTTAGCAAGAACGAGTAGTGTATGTGCAAATGTATTTAATATCACAGAATTTACACTTTACTACAAAAATGAGGATTTGAACGAGAGTCGGACCGTCGGCTTGTAAACGTTCGTCTTACAAAGCTCGAACACTAACCACTACACCACCATGAACTCTAGTGCGTGGAACACACGCAGAGATATATTAGATACATAACAGACGCGTAAAACTGCTCTTTCGATTTTCTCGGATTTGACAGAATAGTGCACCTTCCAACATTGACATTATGTTGTTTTAGTGGCATACTGAAGACGTACAAAGTCTTAAGTAAATACGTGATGTCAATGCCGTAGCCTCCCTTTGTTGGTTTACACAGCCGTACACAGACTTGAAGAAAATTTATACTTTCTCTTAAGACATTAAAAGCAATAAACCTTGAAACATCAATATCATGAATTTCTTTTCAACGTAAAAACTTTCGAGATATTTAAAGATAGTTACTGAAATTCTAAATTACCCAAAATATCTTTTCCCTCTAACATGAAAACAAACAATCTTTAAAAAACTATTACAATGATCCAAGGCATTTAGATTAACCAAAGAAGTTCTAGATTTCCCAAGTTTCGTTTTTCTTTAAATATTAAAAAAAATAAGTTCCAAAATTTAAAATCACCCACAATAATCTTACTAAATCAAATAAGTATAAGTTCGGAAACTACAATAATGGCCATTAATTTTGCTACACCACGAAGATGGCGTGCGGCTGCTACGGTCGCAGGTTCGAATCCTGCCTCGGGCATGGATGTGTGTGATGTCCTTAGGTTAGTTAGGTTTATGTAGTTCTAAGTTCTAGGGGACTGATGACCACAGTAGTTAAGTCCCATAGTGCTCAGAGCCATTTGAACCACTTTTGAAGATGGCGTGCTACAGACGCGAAATTTAACCGACAGGAAGAAGATGCTGTGATATGCAAATGATTAACTTTTCAGAGTATTCACACAAGCTTGGCGTCGATGGCGACACCTACAACGTGCTCACATGAGGAAAGTTTCCAACCTATTTCTCATACACAAACAGCAGTTGACCGGCGTTGCCTGGTGAAACGTTGTTGTGACGCCTCGTGTAAGCAGGAGAAATGCGTACCATGACGTTTCCGACTTTGGTAAACGTCGGATTGTAGCCTATCGCGATTGCAGTTATGGTATCGCGACATTGCTGCTCGCGTTGGTCGATATCCAATGACTGTTAGCAGAATATGGAGTCGGTGGGTTCAGGAGGGAAATTCGGAACGCCGTGCTCTATCCCAACGGCCTCGTATCACTAGCAGTCAAGATGACAGGCATCTAATGCGCATGGCTGTAACGGATCGTCCAGCCACGTCTCGATCCCTGAGACAACAGATGGGGACGTTTACAAGACAACAACCATCTGCACGAACAGTTCGACGACGTTTGCAGCAGCATGGACTATCAGCTCGGAGATCACGGCTGCGGTTACCAAAAGACGCTGCATCACAGACGGGAGCGCCTGTGATGGTGTACTCAACGACGAACCTGGGTGCAAGAATGGCAAAACGTCACTTTTCGGATGAGTGCAGGTTCTGTTTACAGCATCATGATGGTCGAATACGTGTTTGGTGACATCGCGGTGAACGAACATTGGAAGCGTGTAATCGTCATCGCCATACCGGCGTATCACCTGGCGTGATGGTATGGGGTGCCATTGGTTACTCGTCTCGGTCACTTCTTGTTCGCATTGTGGGCAATTGGAACAGTGGACGTTATATATCGGATGTGTTACGACCCGCGGCACTACCCTTCATTCGATCCCTGCGAAACCCTACATTTCAGGAGCTAAGACCGAAATTGCGTGAAAATATAATTACATGTCAGTTCTAGTATAATATATTTGTCGAATGAATACCCGTTTATCATCTGGATTTCTTCTTAGTGTAGCAATTTTAATGGCCAGTAGTGTATTTGAAGTTAGTAGAACGTAACTGGCCATAGGGATGCTGACATGTGAATGCGTTAACGCCAGTTCAGCTAATACGGTCGTGATAATATCACAGTTACGGCTGTTACAAAAGAACCAATAACAAAACTGAATTACAATTCACTGAAGCATAACATTCGCTAATGCGGTCGCACTCAAATCAAACTTTCATCAGTACCAGATACATCAGTACAAGATCCACTCTACATCAGCCCCATACTAAGAACAAACTCCGTAAGTGAGAAATTATCACTATTAGTGTCAAGCAACACTACGTTCACCCTGCTCCTTGAACATGAAGCAACTTGAAACGGTGTAATTTAATCTTGATGTGATTAATTGACAACTTGATGATCACAGAAATTATTTAACTCCCTCACATGGAAATTTCGGCCAGAGGAACCTGAGAGCATGTATCCACAATCATGAAGTTCGCTGAAGCTGACATCCCTTTTCTAGAATGCCATGCACACACGTCAACATGATTTCCACTCCCCAGAAGTTCTGCAAAATAAAGGCATCCCGTTAACCACACATACAAGGAAATTTGCAAAACACTGCTAGGGCACTGTTTCGTGACACTGCAGTCAATGACAAGCCTAACTCACTCTTCGGCGCTACATCCAATGAGATATGGCCCAGAGGAAGTAGGAAAAATAGGAAAAATAAATTCTCTCCGAGACTTGCCAACCGATACAGTTTAATTTACAGGATGGACCTGTACGCTACCGGAGTCGAACGCAGACGGACGAATTACTGTTCTAGCCAAGGCGAATGCCTCCATTCAGATTCCAAGCTGAACGTCGACGCTGATCAAAATCGGTAGGAGCGCGACGCAATGGTTTCGATGTGATGCGCTTCCCCGCCACCAACCGATTAAACAGCGATCTCCAGGGCGCTGAACCATCACTCGAATGACGCTCTTGTAGTACGCGACTACCATGCGCCCGGCTCTCGCTAGGCTCCTTATGCCGCCCTCTGTCATCCAGTCCACCACTCACCTTGGCTCGCCCGGCGCGCGCTTAAACCTGCTGTCTACGCCCGATATCTCTGACCAGACAACAATTTTTCTTTGCGCAAAGGCGCCTTGACGCCAGAAACACTTACGGTCGTATGCACGCGTCGCAAAAGTACTAACAGAAAATCCTAGAAACTTATCTGAAAAAACCAACTTGGCGATACCTGGTGGTTCAAAAACTCAAAATTTTTGTTTGATTTCACTGAAAAATTAGTATTGGGGCTTTTATTTTGAATTTAATTCTTTATTACTGTCTGCCACCCACCATGAACCACGGACCTTGCCGTTGGTGGGAAGGCTTGCGTGCCTCAGCGATACAGATGGCCATTCCAACCACAACGGAGGGGTATCTATTGAGAGGTCAGACAAACGTGTGGATCCTGAAGAGTGGCAGCAGCCTTTTCAGTAATTGCAGGGGCAACAGTCTGGATGATTGACTGATTTGGCCTTGCATCACTAACCAAAACGGCCTTGCTGTTCTGGTAATGCGAACGGCTGAAAGCAAGGGGAAACTACGGCCGTAATTTCTACCGAGGGCATGCAGCTTTACTGTATGATTAAATGATGATGGCGTCCTCTTAGGTAAAGTATTCCGGAGGTAAAATAGTCCCCCATTCGGATCTCTGGGCGGGGACTACTCAAGAGGGCGTCGTTATCAGGAGAAAGAAAACTGGCATTCTGCGGACCGGAGCGTGGAATGTCAGATCCCTTAATCGGGCAGGTACGTTAGAAAACTTAAAAAGGGAAATGGATAGGTTAAAATTAGATATAGTGGAAATTAGTGAAGTTCGGTGGCAGGAGGAACAAGACTTTTGGTCAGGTGAATACAGGGTTATAAATACAAAATCAAATACGGGGATGTAGGAGTAGGTTTAATAATGAATAAAAAATAGGAGTGCGGGTAAGTTACTACAAACAGCATAGTGAACGCATTATTGTGCCCAAGATAGACACGAAGCCCACACCTACTACATTAGTACAAGATTATATATGCCAACTAGCTCTGCAGACGATGAAGAAATTGATGAAATGTATGATGAGATAAAAGAAATGATTCAGGTAGTGAAGGGAGACGAAGATTTAATAGTCATGGGTGACTGGAATTCGAGAGTAGGAAAAGGGAGAGTAGGAAACATAGTAGGTGAATATGGATTGGAGGAAAGAAATGAAAGAGGAAGCCGTCTGGTAGAATTTTGCACAGAGCATAACTTAATCATTGCTAACACTTTGTTCAAGAATCATAAAAGAAGGTTGTACACATGGAAGAATCCTGGAAATACTAGAAGGTATCAGATAGATTATATAATGGTAAGACAGAGATTTAGGAACCAGGTTTTAAATTGTAAGACATTTCCAGGGGCACAATCTATTGGTTAAGAGCTGTAGATTAAAACTGAAGAAACTGCCAAAAGGTGGGAATTTAAGGAGATGGGATCTCGACAAACTGATTAAACCAGAGGTTGTATAGAGTTTCAGGGAGAACATAAGGGAACAGTTGTCACAAATGGGGGAAAGAAATACAGTAGAAGAAGAATGGGTAGCGCTGAGGGATGAGCTAGTGAAGGCAGCAGAGGATCAAGTAGGTAAAAAGACGAGGGCTAGTAGAAATCCTTGGGTAAGAGAAGAAACATTGAATTTAATTGATAAAAGGAGAAAATATAAAAATGCAGTAAATGAAGCAGGCAAAAAGGAGTACAAACGTCTCAAAAATTAGATCGACAGGAAGTGCAAAACTGCTAAGCAGGGATGGCTAAAGGACAAATGTAAGGATGTAGAGGGTTATCTCACTAGGGGTAAGATAGATACTGCCTACAGGAAAATTAAAGAGACCTTTGGAGAAAAGAGAACCACTTGTATGAAAATCAAAAGCTCAGATGGAAGCCCAGTTCTAAACAAAGAAGGGAAAGCAGAAAGGTGGAAGGAGTGTATAGAGGGTCTATACAAGGGCGACGTACAAGAGGACAATATTCTGGAAATGGAAGAGAATGTAGATGAAGATGAAATGGGAGATACGATACTGCGTGAGGAGTTTGACAGACCACTGAAAGACCTGAGTCGAAATAAGGCCCCGGGAGTAGACAACATTCCATTGGAACTACTGACAGCCTTGGGAGAGCCAGTCCTGACAAAACTCTACCATCTGGTGAGCAAGATGTATGAGACAGGCGAAATACCCACAGACTTCAAGAAGAATATAATAATTCCAATCCCAAGGTAAGCAAGTGTTGACAGATGTGAAAATTACCGAACTGTCAGTTTAATAAGCCACAGCTGCAAAATACTAACGAGAATTCTTTACAGACGAATGGAAAAACTAGTAGAAGCCAACCTTGCGTAAGATCAGTTTGGATTCCGTAGAAATATTGGAACACGTGAGGCGAAACTCACCTTACGACTTACCTTAGAAGAAAGATTAAGGAAAGGCAAACTTACGTTTCTAGCATCTGTAGACTTAGAGAAAGCTTTTGGGAATGTTGACTGGAATGCTCTCTTTCAAGTTCTAAAGGTGGTAGGGGTAAAATACAGGGAGCGAAAGGCTATTTACAATTTGTACAGAAACCAGATGGCACTTATAAGAGTCGAGGGGCATGAAAGGGAAGCAGTGGTTGGGAAGGGAGTGAGACAGGGTTGTAGCCTCTCCCCGACGTTATTCAATCTGTATATTGGGCAAGCAGTAAAGGAAACAAAAGATAAATTCGGAGTAGGTATTATAGTCCATGGGGAAGAAATACAAACTTTGAGGATCGCGGATGACATTGTAATTCTGTCAGAGACAGCAAAGGACTTGGAAGAGCAGTTGAACGGAATGGATAGTGTTTTGAAAGGAGGATATAAGATGAACACCAACAAAAGCAAAAGGAGGATAATGGAATGTAGTCGAATTAAGTCGGGTGATGCTGAGGGAATTAGATTAGGAAATGAGACACTTAAAGTAGTAAAGGAGTTTTGCTATTTGGGGAGTAAAATAACTGATTATGGTCGAAGTAGAGAGGACATAAAATGTAGACTGGCAATGGCAAGGAAAACGTCTCTGAAGAAGAGAAATTTGTTTCCATCGAGTATAGATTTAAGTGTCAGGAAGTCGTTTCTGAAAGTATTTGTATGGAGTGTAGCCATGTATGGAAGTGAAACATGGACGATGATTAGTTTGGACAAGAAGCGAATAGAAGCTTCCGAAATGTGGTGCTACAGAAGAATGCTGAAGATTAGATGCATTGATCGTATAACTAATGAGGAGGTACTGAATAGGATTGGGGAGAAGAGAAGTTTGTGGCACTATCAGTTTGGACAAGAGAATAGAAACTTTAGAAATGTGGTGCTCGAGAAGAATGCTGAAGATTAGATGGGTAGATCACATAACTAATGTGGAGGTACTGAATAGGATTGGGGAAAAGAGGAGTTTGTGTCACAACTTGACTAGAAGAAGGGATCTGTTAGTAGGACATATTTTGAGGCATCAAGGGGTCACCAATTTAGTATTGGAGGGCAGCGTGGAGGGTAAAAATCATAGAGGGAGACCAAGAGATGAATAAACTAAGCAGATTCAGGAGGACGTAGGTTGCAGTAAGTACTCTGAGATGAAGAAGCTTGCACAGGATAGAGTAGCATGGAGACCTGCATCAAACCAGTCTCAGGACTGAAGACCACAACAACTACACCCCCTCCTTAGTTGTTACACTGCGTTTGGATGTCTGACCTTTCCTTTTCGCTCACTCTTAATTCATAGTGTCCTTTTCTGTCCAGAAGCTTTGTCCTAATTACATCATTATGATGATAAGTATTTTCGCACGAGTTTATTCCTACCATGTTTCCTTGGTTGCTGAAATTATCGTGTTTGTATATTACGTTCTTGCTATAACTAAGGCTTTGGTGCTGTTTCCGTAGTTTATTTTTGTATAGATTTTTGCATTGTTCTGATTTATAGGAAATGTATCTTTCTATCAACAAAGTTTGCTTCTAACGTTTCTGTAGTCATTTCTAGACCTTTCTGTATGCAGAAGGGCTACACTTCTTCAAAGCTGTCTTCTTGTCTTTTAAGAGAAAAAACTAACTACTAACAAGCAGCCCAAGTTCTGGTACTGCTGTTTGAATCGGAATTTGAGATTAGACCTATCTTGAGCTGCTGACATAAAATTCAAATTAACATTTCAACAACATGATTTCGACATACATGTGGCAGCATGTACACAAATATTGAACGCATCAGTCCATGATTCTGTTATGACATATATCTGTGGAAATACTGCCAGTTTCTTGATATTTCAAAATTGACGATTATATACAGGGAGAATATAGTCTTGGATTTTCACCACTGTGACCATTACAGAGGACAGAATAGGGAAAGATATGTGACAGGCATGGGATCAAATGCGGGATATTGTAAAAAAGCTGGAGGGCACCCATTCCGCAGCTATTCGAGATAGTTCTGTAAAATCTTGTTTGCATCTAAATAAGGAGTATCTTCAAGACTGGAATCTCCAAAAGTAAGTAATTTTGTAATACTTTCCTCCCAATAAAGCTGTAAATGAACAACAAATATTGAACTATGAATCATGTAATTTTTTTCATATAACTGTAACAGTACATTGGACAGTAGAATCCATTTCTGTTTTGGATCATCATTCTTCTCGAGAGTTTGTAGCGGTCTGCCAAGAATTCTTCTTCTCCACGTAGCCTTTCATCTCACAATAGCACTCACCGTCAACAGTTTCTTCATTCTATGGATTCTGTTACAATTTTTATACTCTACAGCACCCTCAAATGTCGTGGACGATAATCCTTTATGTCTTAATGCATGTGCAGTCATCAGGACCCTTCTTTTCGTCAACGTTTTCCGTGTTTCGTCTCCTCGTCAATTTTTCGGAAGAATGTATGTTATTGGTCCGCTTAATTTTCAGTACCTCTCAATAGCATGCATCTCAAATGTTTCAGGCCTCCTCTTTTCCGGTTTCCTCACAGTCTGTGATTCACTTCGATACAATGCTGTGCAAGAATTGCACATTTCTTGAAATTTCTTCTACAATTGAGGCTGATTGTTGGTACTTGAAGTCCTCTTTACGTCTGGAACGCCCTCTTCGAATGTGGTAGACATCATTATTTTTCCAATTTGCTTCGTCCCTCACGTTTTATTTTCATTCCAAGGTTGCAGAATACTTTAGTTCGTCTATTTCGTGGTCCACAATTCTTATGTAAAACGAATCGCCAATCTTAATTCTGATACAGCTTTCGTTTTATATCCGCTTGCTTTTATTAGACTCCTCATTTCATCCAAACGGTCAATTAGTTCTTCTTCACTTTCAATGAAGGTAACGATATCATAAGCGAATGTTAATATTGGTACCCTACCAATCTAATATTGTTTCTTCGATGTGTAGACTGAAAAGTAAAAGCAAATGACGACATTCCTGTCTCTTATTCTTTCTAATTCGATCACTTCGTTCTCTATCTTCCATTGTTACTCTTGGTTTTTGAATATATTGTATATTACCCATTTTCCTTATTTTTTACACCTATCCTCGATGCTTTTACGTTTTCTAAAGCCAAACTTATCCACAGATTCAGAGTTTTCTTTTGCCTTCTCTTGTGTATTATTCTTTCCAGCAACTTGGATGAATAACGTGTTATGCTGACTGCGAGATACTTCTTACATTTACATGCCCTTGCTTTCCTGCATTTTATGAATAACATTTTTCGGAAATTCTGATTTTACATCTCCATACTCATAAATTCTATAAATCAAGTAGAATAGTCATTGGTTGTCACTTCCCCCAGTAACTTTAGGAATTACATAGAAATTCTGTCTACTTCTATCTCTTCATTTGACCGCAAGTCTTCCAAAGCTCTGTTAAATTGTTCTATATCGCCTCAGATTTTATTTTCTGCCACTTCATCAGAGAGTTTCTCCTAATTACAAAGCGCCTCGGTGCACTGTTTCTGCCTGTCTGCTGTCTTCAAGGCGTCTAGCAGTGGAACTGTGCTAGTCTTCTATCAAAATAAGCTCAGATGAATCATACAATCAATAGAACTCTGGATACAGTCTCCTGAACTATTGATTTTAACACTTTGTTTTTAATATCGACGAAAGTTATCTTAACTTTCCTTTGTGATAAATCATTTTCCCGACAACCATTTCTTTTTCAATGTTTTCTGTTATTTTCCTGTAGCCTCATCGACTTGGCCTCGCTTCCTTTGCTGTTGGTTGCGGTTCTATGTAGCTTTTGTTGCTGTACTCCTCTTCTTTCCTGGTTCCGTATTAGATACTTAATGTATGGTAGGAATTTCTTTGTCGTACATTCAATAGGCTTTACACAAGTACGGCAAACGTTTAGTGTAAGATTAACACTAACACATCACACATTGGCCCGATAGCCCCAGGTCAGTGAGCGTAAGATCATGAAACGAATAAAAATTTTTTACATTACGAATCATTATAAGAAATTTCCAGATTCTTCCAACACATTGACGTTATCCTTAGCCGGCCGGAGTGGCCGTGCGGTTCTAGGCGCTACAGTCTGGAACCGCGTGACCACTACGGTCGCAGGTTCGAATCCTGCCTCGGGCATGGGTGTATGTGATGTCCTTAGGTTAGTTAGGTTTAAGTAGTTCTAAGTTCTAGGGGACTGATGACCACAGCAGTTAAGTCCCATAGTGCTCAGAGCAATTTGAACCATTTCTTTCGTTATCCTTAATCTTATGAAACGACAAAAATTAAACTGAAGCAGGGATGTGAACATAATGATTCACTCGACTTACTAGTAAACATGGTGAATTTGAATGTGTGTTCAGTGGCTGCTACCTTTTAAGAAAATGGACGTAATTGGCACTTAACAAAAATTTGGTTTTAATACCCCATTTTGTTCCAGTGATCCACAGAAACTAACTACATTTTTTGCCAGTACAAGAGGTGGGACCAAACCAATCCACTTACATTGTTTAGTGCGCTGCGATGTCGTCATCAAGATAGGTGCACTGCAGATTCAAGTTTCATTTAGTGTTGGCTGTGATCAGCAACGATACTCATAATATGAATTTGCCCAGTATGTGTTTGTCACATAGCAATTTGCATATATATAAGGGTATTTATCTTTTTTACTTTTCGGAAGATAATGAGAGAATACGTAAACCGGAAAAAGCAAAAAATGGTCTTTTGCCGTGAAAAACCCATCTTTGCAAAAAATGACATTGACCGTATAGAACTTCACCACATTCCTGCGTAAGACATACCAGATTAAACGTTTCTTACAAGTAAAATACAAAAATCATTGGGCAACAAAGTATGAAAAGAAAAGATATGTTCTTTAAGTCAGAAGTTAACCCCATTACCATTATGTTTCGAGGGGTGACAACTGGATTCTAAGATCTGTTGAAATGAGACAGAAAGAGATGATGAAAATGAAGCAGTGGTCTCAACGGAATAAAGATATTAATGAAGAGCTATACCTTAAAACATCACTGATATAATAGTGAAATATGGTAACTACTGATAATAGCATTTGCAGCGCATGTCTATTCATAGGACAGTGAATACATACGGACAATAGGGCGCCAAACATTGACTTAGCTGAAGGAGCAGGCTGATCCAATGAAGAGGCATAAAAGTCGGGTCCCTCTTTGATACTGCTGCTGCCGCCGAAGACGATAACATATATCATATTGAAATCTTCGTGTAATTGTGCAGTAAGAAATTTTAAATGCCTCATAAATACGGTATAGGAATACGGTGGACGTGAACAGAAACACGTTTTCATCCCGCCGGTAAAATTCTTCTCTGGGTGTGATAGATACTGAAGTGAACTCAGTGAATGAGTATTAACCTTTCTAATTCTAGAGAACTTTCAACGAATCGTTAACGTGAAAAAATTGCAGCGTCTTGTCAAAGAAGGAATATGGCTCTCCGTGCAGTACTTTCGGAATTCAAACGAAATTGTGGCAGTTATCTGCCTTTAGAGATTCTGTAAGAGTGATGTTGTGTATACTTGACGAGTAGTGTCAGTAATCTAAGGCAGACAAACGCATCTTAGCTTCTACCGAATCCAGCCGAATCAGTGCCTTTCATACCAAAAAAAACATTTGCCTTTCATCATCAGTCTTTATTTGACTGCTGATGAGTAAGCAGCACAACGTTCGTACTCTGCTCCTTTGAGAGATTGTGAATGCACTGCCTGACTGTGGGAGCTGATTCAGAGAGTACAGTTTCCGACCGACATGATCAGGCGTTTCTCTCATACCGTGCGGTTCTCCTACGTTAAAGAGACTGAATATTTGCTTTCGTTCACTGCTGTTTCAATACGCTCGATTACGCTTCCTTCTTTTCGTCTTTTTATGAGAGAGTACTGGTATTCCCTTTTCGTGGAGTATTTCTCGGATTAATCTGCAAGAATCCAACGCTTAAATTTTATACAGCGAGGGTCCGCAGTTTGGCGTTTCCCCACAACTTAGTCTAAGCATAAATGACGACGATGAATCAGTAAGTCTTTGCCCTTATTTCTTTTTAGGCGAAATTACGGCTGTAAATGCGACGTCAACATATCCATTCCCAGCACAGGACCTGTCTTGGACTGGCCCGACCTTATCTGTCAATAGATCGGCCGCACGGCGCTGCTGTCAACTGTTGAAGATGGAAGTTGCGTTTCACGCGTCTATGGTGTACGTGAAACGAAGTGAGACTCGTTTTGGAGCAAGGGACAAACATCCACAGAAGACGTTCCCTTTGGATAAAAGCGTCTGCTTTAGAAGATTTAGAAGCATGAGACTGTAGTGTTGACGGTCGCAAAAACGCCGTGAGGACTTGCGTGACAATGACCGTTCAGGAGACCAAGTTCGTCAATGATTGATAGCAGAATTTCCCGCGTGGATGCAGCGATGAAGGCGTATCGACGTGTGCATCTGAAGGAAATTTCCTGGAGCATGGTAGTTCGTGTGGGAGTGTTTACGAGGTCGTTCATGGATCCTTGTGTTACCGGAATGTTTCATGTCTGTGGGTGCCTATGCTGTTAGATGACTTGATTACGTGATACTTCACTGAATCATCTACAGTAGTAGGCCGAGAAGGATGACTGTTTTCTGGACCGTACTGTTACTGGTGAGCCGGCCGCTGTGGCCGAGCGGTTCTAGGTGCTTCAGTATGGAACCGCGCGACCGCAACGGTCGTGGGTTCGAATCCTGCCTCGGGCATGGATGTGTGTGATGTCCTTAGGTTAGTTAGGTTTAAGTAGTTCTAAGTTCCAGGGGACTGATGACCTCAGATATTAAGTCCCATAGTGCTCAGAGCCATTTTTTGTTACTGGCGATGAAACGCTGACATTGCATTTCACAGCGGACTCGAAGCAGCAGTGAATGGTAGGGAAACATTTGGGTTCTCCTGTAGCAAAAAAATTCTTTCACTGCCATCTGTTGGGAATGTTATGTTCTACATCTACATCTACATTGATACTCCGCAAGCCACCCAACGGTGTGTGGCGGAGGGCACTTTACGTGCCACTGTCATTACCTCCCTTTCCTGTTCCAGTCGCGTATGGTTCGCCGGAAGAACGACTGTCTGAAAGCCTCCGTGCGCGCTCTAATCTCTCTAATTTTACATTCGTGATCTCCTCGGGAGGTATAAGTAGGGGGAAGCAATATATTCGATACCTCATCCAGAAACGCACCCTCTCGAAACCTGGACAGCAAGCTACACCGCGATGCAGAGCGCCTCTCTTGCAGAGTCTGCCACTTGAGTTTATTAAACATCTCCGTAACGCTATCAAGGTTACCAAATAACCCGGTGACGAAACGCGCCGCTCTTCTTTGGATCTTTTCTATCTCCTCCGTCAACCCGACCTGGTACGGATCCCACACTGATGAGCAATACTCAAGTATAGGTCGAACGAGTGTTTTGTAAGCCATCTCCTTTGTTGATGGACTACATTTTCTAAGCACTCTCCCAATGAATCTCAACCTGGTACCCGCCTTACCAACA
Organism: Schistocerca americana; assembly: GCF_021461395.2. Lineage (NCBI taxonomy): Eukaryota > Metazoa > Arthropoda > Insecta > Orthoptera > Acrididae > Schistocerca > Schistocerca americana. Next base: position 715,090,239 of record NC_060121.1, on the reverse strand, counting down.
ATTAATTTTATATGATCATTCCACTTCAAATCGTTCCGTACGCGTACTCCCAGATATTTTACAGAAGTAACTGCTACCAGTGTTTGTTCCGCTATCATATAATCATACAATAAAGGATCCTTCTTTCTATGTATTCGCAATACATTACATTTGTCTATGTTAAGGGTCAGTTGCCACTCCCTGCACCAAGTGCCTATCCGCTGCAGATCTTCCTGTATTTCGCTACAATTTTCTAATGCAGCAACTTCTCTGTATACTACAGCATCATCCGCGAAAAGCCGCATGGAACTTCCGACACTATCTACTAAGTCATTTATATATATTGTGGTCTTCTGAGATCGCTGTGGACAGGTCCTGCTGGATTTCATTCCATTAGGTGTAACTGTTATTGTTCCACATTGTCATGTCTGCGGGCTAGCATCAGGAAGGAGCACCGAGTGATCCTCGATGATGGTGACAATGCAAGCGCGCACGAAGCAACCAGCATTGCTGGAAAGCTCCATTATTTCTCTGGGCTGGACCACCCTCCTTATAAGCCAGACCCCGTCCCTAGTGATATCCAAGTTTTTGGTCGGCTGAAGAAGTTTATGGCAGGACAGCAATTCATGTTTAACGATGATGCCACGCTGGAACGGTGAGCCCGAAGTCGGCGGAGGAATTCTATCACAAGGACGTCTCAAATTCAGCGCTGCAATGAGTCATAGGTCTGACGCTGTGCGATAGCTGTATGGAAAAACAGTGTGTGATACCTAGAATAGTATGTATATTTGTAATTACCTTTATGATTCTTATTCCGGCTAGTAAAAAATTGAGGGAAAGACTTACTGATTTGCTCATTCACTAACGATGGACTGTGACAAGCAGTATATCACTTTTCCCTTAATATTTTCCTGTAACCATTACTTAAATGCTGACAGTGTCCAGCTGCAGCTTAGTGTTATTGAACTTTGATAGTACCAAGTAACCTTTATAAAAAATCTGGACGTAGTCCTCGTTAAGTGAAATACAAACGATTAACTGTGCTAACATTATCATTGTTTTGGCCTATACGTAATTGAAAAAGTATACAAAATACTTCACATTAATAAACATAAAACTATACCAGTTATCAGCCCTACCGTTTCTCCGGTAACAGAGTGTTATTCAAGAAGGCACAAATTGTGTTAATCCCAGATAACTCGATCTAGCCAAAAATGGTTCCGTAATGATTTAAACAATATTTTGTGTTATTACCATCTTAGTCCTTTCACCTAGCATTAGTGGAAACTGATATATGACACCAGTTTTCACGTGTTCTACAATTTTATTCTTCCTTTTTATCATCTGGTGCTTAGCTGCTGGCGATTTCAGTACCTCTCATCGGGTGTCAGGTATATCTATCACCACTTCGCAAGTACAGTAGGTATTATTTTTTTATAACATATTCATAACCGGTTTCGGCCTACAATGACCATCTTCGTATGCTATGGGTGGATTTTTGTGAACAAGTGATCAAGCGTGTGTTGACAACAGCTTTACCACAATTTTTATAAACTTGTGTTAACCGTTTGTTAATAGGCAGTTGAAGGCTTTTAGGAAATAATGAGTTATGGTGGAAAATTTTTTAGAGAGGGATCTTGATAGAACGTGGAGACTTTGTCTGGGGATGATGTAATTTCCATTGTGTGGTGTGTTGGTGGCCCAGAGAATATACCACGGGTTTCTGAATCATGGCTAAAAGTGTGTCACAATCCTACGCATGACCAGATGACATCCATCAATGAACAATACGTTTTCCTATATAACGGCTGGGAGACTAATTTATTACCGATTCCTGCTCTAGGAACGGTTTGGAGATTGTTATAATGCTGATTTTTCAGATAAAAAATAAGAAAAAGAACTTTAACTTCTATCAGAATATGAAAAAAACTATGACTTTCGAGTTCGGGGAAGTGACAGATGGTGATAAATACAAAACTGATTCCAATTTAGTTGGTAAGGAGATCGTGGTATCCCAGTATAGTGCTGATTACCTTTGTTGGTGCACCAGTGTTTCCCAGGAAACACGCAGCAGAATACGTGGTAACAGGTGGCTGTACCATCCACTGGAGGAATACAATATGCAGGAGGGAACAAATCTGTGGGTCCATCGATATCAGAAGAATGTGAAAAGGACTGAATATGCAATAATTGAAAGCCTTTTCAGTTCGACGGATATACTGTATTTTATTTTGTTATAGTGTTAACCCTTTCTAATAATTTTTAGCCTGTCGCTGTGGCCGAGCGGTTCTAGGCGCTTCAGTTTGGCACCGCGTGACTGCTACGGTCGCAGGTTCGAATCCTGCCTCGGTCATGAATGTGTGTGCTGTCCTTAGGTTAGTTAGGTTCAAGTAGTTCTAAGTTCTAGGAGTCCAATGACCTCAGATGATAAGTCCCATAGTGCTCAGAGCCATTTGAACCAATTTGAATAAATTTTACGTATTTTCTACAAGAACTGGGGTGTGATCGCCAAACGTGGAATGTTACTTGTAACATCACGAGTTTTATGTGGTTGAGCCAGACTTCATGTTTTCCTAAACTTGATTCGAAGGAATATTTTTTAGTATTATGTGACTACTTACACTCAATAGATCATTAGCAATAGCGGCGGCACAATGCCAGGAATATGTAGCAACAGTACGCAATTATCCTAAGGACAAAGACACACACCCATGCCCGAAGGAGGAATCGAAACTCCACCGGGACCAGCCTCACAGTCCGTAACTGCAACGCCCCAGACCGTTCGGCTAATCCCGCGCGGCAGTTTTCTGTCACTCGCTCCGATCCCTAGCAGGCACCTAGCGCCTGAGCGCCAAATTACTACAAACCTTACTGAGTAAAAGGTTCGTGTTATAAGACCGGTGAACCAACAATCGATAGTGCTTTGTTCACTGTGTCAAAGTGCCTTGTTTCCGACCTGTAGCTGGTGCCACAAAGGTATTTGGTCTGAACATTTTTACGTTGAGCTTTTCAAATTATGAAACGAATGAGTTAACTTCTCTGTAGTGCATTTTACTTGGACATAAAATCTGGCTTTACTATAGCCTCGATGTTACGTTAATCTTCAAAGCGATTGGCATGATTAAATTGTAAATCGAAAATCATTGAATCCACTTCGTTACAATTCTTCTGTTATATATATATACTCCTGGAAATTGAAATAAGAACACCGTGAATTCATTGTCCCAGGAAGGGGAAACTTTATTGACACATTCCTGGGGTCAGATACATCACATGATCACACTGGCAGAACCACAGGCACATAAACACAGGCAACAGAGCATGCACAATGTCGGCACTAGTACAGTGTATATCCACCTTTCGCAGCAATGCAGGCTGCTATTCTCCCATGGAGACGATCGTAGAGATGCTGGATGTAGTCCTGTGGAACGGCTTGCCATGCCATTTCCACCTGGCGCCTCAGTTGGACCAGCGTTCGTGCTGGACGTGCAGACCGCGTGAGACGACGCTTCATCCAGTCCCAAACATGCTCAATGGGGGACAGATCCGGAGATCTTGCTGGCCAGGGTAGTTGACTTACACCTTCTAGAGCACGTTGGGTGGCACGGGATACATGCGGACGTGCATTGTCCTGTTGGAACAGCAAGTTCCCTTGCCGGTCTAGGAATGGTAGAACGATGGGTTCGATGACGATTTGGACGTACCGTGCACTATTCAGTGTCCCCTCGACGATCACCAGTGATGTACGGCCAGTGTAGCAGATCGCTCCCCACACCATGATGCCGGGTGTTGGCCCTGTGTGCCTCGGTCGTATGCAGTCCTGATTGTGGCGCTCACCTGCACGGCGCCAAACACGCATACGACCATCATTGGCACCAAGGCAGAAGCGACTCTCATCGCTGAAGACGACACGTCTCCATTCGTCCCTCCATTCACGCCTGTCGCGACACCACTGGAGGCGGGCTGCACGATGTTGGGGCGTGAGCGGAAGACGGCCTAACGGTGTGCGGGACCGTAGCCCAGCTTCATGGAGACGGTTGCGAATGGTCCTCTCCGATACCCCAGGAGCAACAGTGTCCCTGATTTGCTGGGAAGTGGCAGTGCGGTCCCCTACGGCACTGCGTAGGATCCTACGGTCTTGGCGTGCATCCGTGCGTCGCTGCGGTCCGGTCCCAGGTCGACGGGCACGTGCACCTTCCGCCGACCACTGGCGACAACATCGATGTACTGTGGAGACCTCACGCCCCACGTGTTGAGCAATTCGGCGGTACGTCCACCCGGCCTCCCGCATGCCCACTATACGCCCTCGCTCAAAGTCCGTCAACTGCACATACGGTTCACGTCCACGCTGTCGCGGCATGCTACCAGTGTTAAAGACTGCGATGGAGCTCCGTATGCCACGGCAAACTGGCTGACACTGACGGCGGCGGTGCACAAATGCTGCGCAGCTAGCGCCATTCGACGGCCAACACCGCGGTTCCTGGTGTGTCCGCTGTGCCGTGCGTGTGATCATTGTTTGTACAGCCCTCTCGCAGTGTCCGGAGCAAGTATGGTGGGTCTGACACACCGGTGTCAATGTGTAATTTTTTCCATTTCCAGGAGTGTATTATCGAAATCAAATGTGACCATATCTTCCATATGGTGTTGCTGTTGAGGAACTGAACCTTCATGGTAGGTATATTTGGCATTCCTTCATGTTGTTCTGACGCGTCTGCGCCCAGTACTGGATGTCACTCTCCCTTCGCCGTCACTGACAGTCTTCCAGTGTTTATTGCGCTCCCATCCTCACTCATATGGTCGAAGTATGCAACACTCAAGAAGAAAAAGTCCTGAATTCTTGAATTACAACAGGTAATTCCCTCCTCACCCTATCACTCTGGGAAAATGCATATTGTGAGGACTTAAAACAAATTGATCAGTTTTTCTGCCCGAGCTGTTTAGGGAGTTCAACATCAAATATCGGCTTTTTGGGTTGCCCGCATGTATATCTTCTGGCTGGGCACTGCCAGAAACTGGCCACGCAGTTGTTTTCATCTACTGGCTGTCACATGCATGCCTCTGCATAGTGTGGATGTCTAGCTGTTACTGAGGCTCTAGTTCCCTGTCTGCAGCTCATGGTCTCGCGGTCGGGTTCTCGCTTCCTGAGCACAGGGTCCTGGGTTCGATTCCTGGTAGGGTCTGGGATTTTCCCCTGCCTCCAGATGACGAGGTGTTTGTGTTGTCCTCATCATTTCAACCTCATTAATGTAAGTAGCGAAATAAGCTGAGCAATAGTTAGGAATTTTTACGGGCGCTGAGGACCGTGCAGTTGAACACACCACATACCAAATATCATCATCATCCAGTTCCATGTACTGCCATAAGGCAGCAGCAATGTTGCAGTTAGCTCTTACCGCTAGATTGGTTAGTCCGAGTTGATATATCAGACAGGAAGGATTTCAATTTGGAGCAATCATGTGTTGATGAAAAAATGGGTTTTGTGGTGTAGTATGCATTTTGCTCGATATTTTACTTCAGTTCAGAACAATGTTACTGCAGTATCTCAATTGCAGTGACATCCTGAGAAGATAATGTCATGATGTATTCAAATGACTAGATGTTGAGAGAGGAGTTTAATGTTTATATGCCCTGTAAACATCCTTTTCAGAGGTAGTTATCACCAATCCCACCTCTTCCACAGCAACAGACCAATTGAGCTAGTTCACAAAATTTCCGTCAGAGAGCATTTGGCTTGGGATATGCGTGAGTGCAGGAACACTACACCAAATCACGTGATCATGGGGTCTGGGATAGAAAGTGAACATGGCAGCCACCTCCTTCCAGTCAGCCAGTGGAAGAACGATGAGGCATCATCTGTGATCCTCTTACACCACCTGCCAGAAGAAGAGGTAAAATAAGTAGCCATGGTTCTTTATTGAACTCTATGTCTTGGTTTGTAGATGCTTATCGCTTCTTCTCTTTGTTCAGCGAGCTCCTCCAACATGCCTGAGTCAGCTCCAGCCTGTCGGAACATGCAATGGCGTCTGGAATATCAGGAACAGCAGCATCGACCTTCATGGAGCGTGGGATACTGCAGAGCACCTCATCAGGATGGTGTAGCTGAACAAGGAGCTCAACAGCAGAGAGCTTACATGTCTGTATAATGTACCAGAGACGCGAAACAGCATGAGGGGTTCCCTACAAAGTTCCAACATATGCACCATCGATTTACTGCAGTTTACTGAGTTCAAATGCTACAACATACGTCTTGCAATGCCATATATCAACGCACAGATGACCTTGGATTACAACCCGTCTGCAGACATTTATGATGGCAATCTTATGCTATCTTTCACATCACTGTACTATGACACATCCCTCAGAGTGAAATCGGGAGACGTATCCATTTTTCTACACCGTTCTAGTGTTATGAAAGTATTTGGCCTAATAATCGTTGTAGCTCTTGTCTTACAGAGGCTAGAATGATGGCTAAGACATACTCATGACGCATACAATGACGTTGTAAACCACCTTCACGTTTTGCTGTACAAATATACGATTTAAAACATTGCATCTGTACAGTACCAATGGACATCAACGAACTTTCGGCGTTTTGGGATGCAAAAATCATTTTAGGAAAATAATTGCTAAATTCCATGCATTAAATAAACCTTTATTTGCAAAATAATTGTGCTGTTGTGATGACTGAACCAGTAAATTTTTATTGATGTATAGCACTGCTGGTGGTTAAATAAAAAATATTTACTCTAATCTTTGTAGTTTTTCTTATTTAATTACCTTCTTATTATATAATGTAAGATGTAGCAATTGTAGCTCAGTCAGTATGGTAACTGAGCTATAATGGCTGCACATATTATTATAACTGTTATTATTATTACAAGTATTTATTTTTCTATAAAAGCCCATTGCACACACGTACAACATGTAGTTGGTATCACAGCAGGGTGGATGCAACATCAGGACTTCGTTCTTAGCTACTGATCTTACGATGGTGTGGAAGAAGGCCAGAACAAGATGAAGAAGAAGAATGGCATAATCCTTCCTCATAATACACAGGCGACAATTGCAGGCCCATCCAGCCACGGTAAGACAAATGGTCTCATGGTACTGTTAAACACCTAGATGGAGTCCAATTTGAGTATGAATGTGTATTTTCAAAAATTCTGCCTCAACCCAACTTTTAGCTTCTGCAAAGGATACTCCAGTGCGTAGACTGTGTAACATTTCGATCTTTAGTAAAATTAATCAACCCCCTTCACCAGGAAAAATGAATCCAGACACCATGCTGGTATCTAATAATGTTGGTGTGGAACTCTAGGATCCAATTCGAAGATTTTTCTGTAGTGGTCCTCATGTGGGTATTGACGTATTTTATCTGAGTCAGACGTATCCCAGATTCCTGAAACAGATGGTGTGGGACAATGTAATCCTCATTATAGTATTCACAGAAGGCAGTCTGAATTGAAAGCACATTTACCAAGCACACACAGGAGCAGACAAGACATACGACGAATTTGTAATTATGGACGGAGATTTCTGGTATCGCAAAGAGCACGTGTTTCTAGTTATTGGTAAAATAAGAAAACTAAATGACGCCAGATATTGACATAGCTTCCAGGAGTGTCTGTATATATAGCTACGTTAGAGGTATGATACACTACTGGCCATTAAAATTGCTACACCAAGAAGAAATGCAGATGATAAACGGGTATTCATATAACAAATATATTATACTAGAACTGACATGTGATTACATTTTCACGTAATTTGGATGCATAGGTCCTGAGATATCACTACCAACAACAACCACATCTGGCCGTAATAACGGTCTTGATACGCCTGGGCATTGAGTCGAACAGAGCTTGGATGGCGTGTACAGGTACACCTACCATGTAGCTTCAACACGATACCACAGTTCATCAAGAGAAGTGTCTGGCATATTGTGACGAGCCAGTTGCTCGGCCACATTTGACCTGACATTTTCAATTGGTGTGAGATGTGGAGAATGTGCTGGCCAGGGCAGCGGTTGAACATTTTCATCCCAACTTTGGAAAGAACACGACTCCGCTCCAGAAATCCCCCTTTAAGACTTTCCCAACAACTGTCAGCTGCCAACTTCAGCGTGGATACTAAATGGCACGAGAGCTGGAGTGATAGTGCCTCCCCTGACAACCGTGAACTTATCGGTCCATCAGAGAAACCTTAGGGCTTTGAACTTCAACGACAGTTATGGAGAAGCCTAAACAGAATCCGAATAGGACATGGACTATGTGCGCACAATCTACACAAGTGGGGAAAGCTTCCCAGCCGTAGCGGTGACTGTGGGGCACCTAATCAAACAATAGAGCACATCGCCCAGGACTGTGATTTAAGAGCCTACCAGGGTAGTCCGGCTGACTTCTTCAACGCCACACCGACCTGCCTCGAATGGATCGCCAATTTTGACGTCAGAATTTGAAGATTTATGTAACGCAAAATATCTGCTGTGATGTTACTTTCTATTGTGTTTATGCATTATATTTTATCTGAATATGTATCATTCACTTATATGTTCTATAGTGTATTTTATCATATAATTTCAAAATGTAATAAGTGTAAACCATGTGTGTAGCGCCATACGCTAAAGAAATAAATAAATGTATCCAGAAAGGCCCGTACAGGACCTGCAACATGCGGTCGTGCATTATCCTTCTGTAATGTAGAGTTTCGCAGGGATAGAATGCAGGGTAGAGCCACGGCTCGTACCACATCTGAAATGTAACGTCCACTGTTCAGAGTGCCGTCAATGCGAACAAGAGATGACCGAGACGTGTAACCAATAGCACCCCATACCATCACACCGTGTGATACGCCAGTATAACGAATACACGCTTCCAAAGTGCGTTCACCGCAATGTCCGCAAACACGGATGCGACCATCATGATGCTGTAAACAAAACCTGGATACATCCGAAAAAATAACGTTTTGCCATTCGTCCACCCAGGTTCGCTGTTGAGTACACCATCGCAGGCGCTCCTGCCTGTGATGCAGCGTCAAGGGTAACCGCAGCCATGGTCTCCGAGCTCTTAGTCCATGCTGTTGTAAACGTCGTCGAACTGTTCGTGCAGATGGTTGTTGTCTTGCATACGTCCCCATCTGTTGCTTCAAAGATCGAGACGTGGCTGCACAATCCGTTACAGCCATGCAGATAAGATGCCTGTCATCTCGACTGCTAGTGATACGAGACCGTTGGGATCCAGCACGGCGTTCCGTATTACCCTCCTGAACACAACGATTCCATATTCTGCTAACAGTCATTGGATCTCGACCAATGCGAGCAGCAGTGTTGCGATACGATAAACTGCAATAGCGATAGGCTCAATCTGACCTTTATCAAAGTCGGAAACGTGATGGTACGCATTTTTCCTCCTTACACGAGGCATCACAACCACGTTTCACCAGGAAACACCGGTCACCTGGTGTTTGTGTATGAGAAATCGGTTGGAAACTTTCCTCATGTCAGCACGTTGTAGGTGTCGCCATCATTTGCATATCACAGGATCTTCTTCCTGTCGGTTAAATTTCGCCTCTGTAGCACGTCATCTTCGTGGTGAACCAATTTTATTGGCCAGTAGTGTAGTATACATCACACCATGGTCAAGTTCGCAGGCATGCTGTGCACTCTACCCAAGTGGATGGGTATACATAAACAAGAATTCATCTATACATGCGTGGAAAATTTCACCCTCTCGAACATAGAGAAGGAGAGATAAAGCTGAAGGTTTACCACTAAAGGTTGCTGAAAAATTTCAGTCTCTCGGACACACAGTATAGAATATAGAGAATGCCCAGCTCATTCTGAGAAAGGAAGTAAATGACTTAGTGGTAAAATTTTATGAAACTGGGAAGAAAGTAGACAACTTAGCTGTAAACCTTGATAGAAAATTATAGAATGTGCCCCCTGTGAAGGTGTCTGCTCAGTATATAACAACATATCGACTAAGTATATGATATGCACAGCACAGAAGACTATTTAAGAGATGTTATGACTGACAATGTTAGGACATTTGCATCGAGGGCAGGTACTGAGAGAGCAACCTTTAAGCCATTTGCTGAATCTCTCGTTTAATTCCCAGCTAAATTAAACAATGACGACAGCAGTGCTGACTTCATTAACCATCACAGTAATGCTAAGTTAGACGCAATATCTGGTGCCAGTGGTCAACACGATAAATGTTGGGCATGTATCCCATAAACTGAAAAGACAAATCAATGCAGATAGGTGATAGGGAATTTCAAAGAGCAACTGATATGATGAACCTCACTTTCCTAATCCCCAAAAAAACTGTACATTATTCATTCAAAGATCTGGAGATGTATCCTGAATACTGCAATTATCAGATGTAAATAGCCAGTTGACAAACTGGCGTATTACGAAATACAATACTAATATCAAAGCTACGTTACATGCTCGATATAGCATTGATGATAGTACTAACATGCTGCATAAAAGAGTCAAAGATCGACCTTTGTACTATGATGATCCCAGTTAGCTAGTAGTTCCACCATGATTGCTCATGGCAGCAACACTCTTCATTCTAATGAGGTTGGTCAGTAACCTCCGAGCATAGAGAGGGAGTTGCAATCGAGTACGTACAGAGACAGCAGTTTGAGTGCTGCACAAACCAGCATGCAACACCTGTCACTATAGGCACCATATGAATAAAAATTTAGATAATTTATTGCAGGCTGATCTCGTAGATATGTAGAAAACTTCACATGAGAATAATGGATCAAAATATACTCTATTGGTCATTTATATATACTCTCAGTTTGCCTGGACAGAACTTGTTAAAATAAAAACAGGGGAATGATGTAGTAAAGGTGTTTTAGTGTTGGTTGCAGACAGAGACCAACTGATAACGAAACAACCACCAAACAGCTCACGGTGGAGAGTTTTAGAGTATGTATTTCAAGACTGTGATGCCGAGGTATGCAAGACATCGTTAAACAGCAGTCGCCTATCTGAAGACAAGTATTGTGGAATGTCTGAAATGACCAATAAACTGTCAAATGTGGATGCATTTTAGTCTTCACAAATGATACAAAATGGTAGTTTTCCTTCCAGGAATAATATCATATTATAGTTGAACAAAACAAGACAATTAGATCAGACCAACAGATGTTCGTGATAATGGACTCATGGATCCGGTTTACTATCATTTTAAAATGTTGGATCCACGTAAACAGGAAGTTAATGTGGGTTATTTGGTGCATATCTCAAAACACTAGACCACATTTGAGAACTCGTACCTTCCAATTTGGTCGCGTGACATATTCAAAGTTTTCAGAGAGCAAAGAATAAATCCTCGGACTTACATCTTAAGAGGAAACAGCCGCACTGCAATTTCGGGAGTCCTTTTACACAGAAGAATTCGGAACCACGTGTGTTTTTCATAGAGCACGTCATAAGACATCTAGGAAATAGAGTTGGAGATGACTGACTTGGTTTTCCTGGAACACACAACCGCTAGATTGATGGTGACGATTTGCTAGTTAATGGGATGCTAAGGTCACAACCAGTAAATTAGCATTACGTGCACGATAGGATACAGATTACAGGACGTGGTGGTATTCTCGAGAAACTTCCAACGGAATTGCACATTCCGAGCATAATTACAGTGGACCTAGTGCAAAGATTCAAAAAAGTCTGGTTCGTGGTAATAAGTTGATTAACATGCTTGACGAGGCGTATTTATAATACAACATTAAATATATAGAAGGTAAGGCTCTCCCAGGACGCAAAGCTGCAGATCGAATTTTAGCAGATACAGCATAGACAATAACGCTAGAAAGGATGTTGTTATATGGCAGCGCTTTTCAAAACTCGTAGTTGACAAAATCACCCATGGTAAAATTAAGTTGGGCTAGGGTATGACTTTCAAGCAAGTTATGAACGCCACAAATCATGCACTTGAGAAGAAAAGGGTGACAGTGATCGTGCGGCTGAAGAAGCTAGGACAGGGGTGTAAAAAACTGTGATGTACGCAGATAAAAGCGCCATGAAGCAAAAAGAACCGGTTAAAAGCAATCCAGGTTCCGCTGATATCCAAGACATCAGACGCTATTATCCCCTTAATAATTCGGCCGTCGCCGGTCTCTCAGCGGTGATTTCATTGGTTGGTGGTGCTATGGTCAGAACAATAACGCACGGAACACCCAGGAGCTGCTAGAGGAACGAAGGAGGCTGAACCGTGCGATGGAAGCCGCAGCCATCGAAAAAAGACAATGCCTGAAACCAAAAAAGTTAGGAATATGTCTCTTCATTAATAAAAAAGACCGTTAGCTATTGTACCGGATACTAATACAGATCTGTTCAATTTGTTAGCAAAACCTTCAGCATTCCAAGATTCTGTGGTGTGTTAATGTAAGACACTTTACCAAAGACTATGTAGAAATCCCGAGAATGTGTAATTGTGAATTTACATAGTGGTGAGGACCGGGAACCCATTAGGCGGCGCATGTTAAGAAAAATAGAAATACTGTCTACGGTTTCGACTCATTTGGAGACTTGCAGCCACCACATTAGACTTAGTACTACTGACAACATGACTCGTGCATGTGATGTTATTTATATGTGTTTGACAATGCTGGTGCTGAGTCCGCATTTCACATTTGACGATGCCACTATGGCGGCAGTACATTAGGACTTTCTTTTTATGAAACAGATCTGATGACGGTCATTAAAGACCGAAACCAGTAATCTTTTAACAAAAAGTTTGTGACCATAGATGTAAATTAAAGGAAACTTATTACGTATACGGGTCACTGTTTTTTCGCGACGATGTCGCAGCTTGTGACCATCCAATTAGATAAAGCAGTTCTTGAGCGATTACTGATAATTGCAACACATCTCTTCAGAGGTTCTTTTCTTTTGCTAAACGGCTCAATAATTACAAACAACACTCAAGAACGCAGTGGTTAGCACAATGGACTCGCATTCGGGAAGACGACTGTTTAATCCAGCATCCGGCCATCCTGATTTAGGTTTTCCGTGATTTCCCTAAATCACTGCAGGCAATTGCCGGGATGGTTCCTTTCCCCATCCTTCCATAATACGATGAGACCTATGACCTCGCTGTCATGTCTCCTGCCCCGAATCACGCAAACCCTTCAAAACGGTCAGGAAACAAACATCTTTAAAAGATTTTTATTAAATCTGCGACCGGTTTCGCAACACTTATCGGTGCATCTTAAGGCAATATACGCTATTTATACACTCCTGAAAATGGAAAAAAGAACACACTGACACCAGTGTGTCAGACCCACCATACTTGCTCCGGACACTGCGAGAGGGCTGTACAAGCAATGATCACACGCACGGCACAGCGGACCCACCAGGAACCGCGGTGTTGGCCGTCGAATGGCGCTAGCTGCGCAGCATTTGTGCACCGCCGCCGTCAGTGTCAGCCAGTTTGCCGTGGCATACGGAGCTCCATCGCAGTCTTTAACACTGGCAGCATGCCGCGACAGCGTGGACGTGAACCGTATGCGCAGTTGACGGACTTTGAGCGAGGGCGTATAGTGGGCATGCGGGAGGCCGGGTGGACGTACCGCCGAATTGCTCAACACGTGGGGCGTGAGGTCTCCACAGTACATCGATGTTATCGCCAGTGGTCGGCGGAAGGTGCACGTGCCCGTCGACCTGGGACCGGACCGCAGCGACGCACGGATGCACGCCAAGACCGTAGGATCCTACGCAGTGCCGTAGGGGACCGCACCGCCACTTCCCAGCAAATTAGGGACACTGTTGCTCCTGGGGTATCGGCGAGGACCATTCGCAACCGTCTCCATGACGCTGGGCTACGGTCCCGCACACCGTTAGGCCGTCTTCCGCTCGCGCCCCAACATCGTGCAGCCCGCCTCCAGTGGTGTCGCGACAGGCGTGAATGGAGGGACGAATGGAGACGTGTCGTCTTCAGCGATGAGAGTCGCTTCTGCCTTGGTGCCAATGATGGTCGTATGCGTGTTTGGCGCCGTGCAGGTGAGCGCCACAATCAGGACTGCATACGACCGAGGCACACAGGGCCAACACCCGGCATCATGGTGTGGGGAGCGATCTAATACACTGGCCGTACACCACTGGTGATCGTCGAGGGGACACTGAATAGTGCACGGTACATCCAAACCGTCATCGAACCCATCGTTCTACCATTCCTAGACCGGCAAGGGAACTTGCTGTTCCAACAGGACAATGCACGTCCGCATGTGTCCCGTGCCACCCAACGTGCTCTAGAAGGTGTAAGTCAACTACCCTGGCCAGCAAGATCTCCGGATCTGTCCCCCATTGAGCATGTTTGGGACTGGATGAAGCGTCGTCTCACGCGGTCTGCACGTCCAGCACGAACGCTGGTCCAACTGAGGCGCCAGGTGGAAATGGCATGGCAAGCCGTTCCACAGGACTACATCCAGCATCTCTACGATCGTCTCCATGGGAGAATAGCAGCCTGCATTGCTGCGAAAGGTGGATATACACTGTACTAGTGCCGACATTGTGCATGCTCTGTTGCCTGTGTCTACGTGCCTGTGGTTCTGTCAGTGTGATCATGTGATGTATCTGACCCCAGGAATGTGTCAATAACGTTTCCCCTTCCTGGGACAATGAATTCACGGTATTCTTATTTCCATTTCCAGGAGTGTAACATGGTAACGTTTAGCACTGCCCAGTAGCCACTTCCCACCATTCACTACAGTCCGTGTCCGCTGATGCGCGGCTCCTCTGAGCTTTCACGGTTATTGCCGCTCCCATCATTAAAATTTTTTTTTTTTGAAATATGATTTTTTAATTTAACTACCGCTTTCGCCAGATGACGGTATATTGGACGCGAATAAAATTCATTGATACAGCCTGTGCGGATTTTTCTTTGGAAAAATGTCGAAATTTGGCTGCGGTTGCCCGCCCTACAAAACCACATCTATAAAAGATGTTTGACTAAAACACAAGAAATAATTCAGCTTTTCCAAAAGGAGTTCATTAAAAGGAAATAAAAACAAAGCTGTTTGTTATTGGACCACCACACATTGGGCAATGTGGTTCAGAGAAACGGTCTTGAAATTACTTGGGGCAGACCTGATATTATGCTCACCACACTCCTCCTTTTCTAAGCAACCAGTTGACACACGCCCCAAGCCATAACATACAATGATGGGCTAATGGACAGAGACTTAACTTGCAAGTAAAACGAGTAAAACCTTAAGAAGTTAGATTACACACAGGCAGCACAGACAAAACGGCTGTCATAAATCGCTAAAGCATAGTAAGGTTAGTAGCCAAGGCACTCACATCCACTTACACCTGACTGTAAAGAAGTTCTGCGGCCAGCCAAGATTCAGCTTTAGATCACCCCACAAACCGGAAACTAAACACTTAACCGTCGCGCCGGACGGAAAACGTAAGTGCAAGGGAGACGCGAATGGTTTGCTGGCGGACCTCACCCATGTTAAACACAAGCTTGGCTTGAAAGTATAACGCACCAAAATACATGCAACGCAACTTTCCCTCGTAAGACTCGGGCTCCAAATAATTAAGAAAAGTGCCCCAGGGATTTAGAGTATGATGTACCGAGCCAAAAAACATATTTTGAACTTCATGAATAATGACACTCTGAACGTAAAAAAATTGCATTAGCTGAAGCAGACCGAAAACCAAATAATTTAAAATAGGCAATCAAATCACAGCTCTATGACGATTACCAAGTTCAAGCTCTTATGTTTCACGTGAGCAAAACGCCATTGAAATCTCCTGGCCAGATGCAGGAACAGGGAATAACAACAACTCGAGGCTGAACTGAATACAAAATAGAAGCAGCAGGACATAAACATGCGTAGGAAGCGAACTACTCACAATTATCACGCTCACAGTGAGGCTCAAGATCGGTCTTTACGAACACCGCATGGTCTCGACACTGAAGCTAAGAAGTCAAAGTAGCTCACAAATCATCCAAAGCAACTGTATGGTGTCATACAGTGGAAAAGCCAGGAGCCACCTGCAGATGCGTGGATGACAACAACCACTACCCACTTTCAAATCTGGTCATCCAAAGTAGTGATGTTTCCACTCCTGGCTCTGGCGCATGCTCAGCTGTCACATGATCTGTAGAACAAACAGCCAGTCTGTTACTCCGTGGACCTGCAGTGTCCATGCTGCGTCACTCACTGCCTCTCCTGATAAATGGTGTCAACGTCACTGGCGGCGAACTTGCCATGCCATCATACTCCGAAGATCGTGTTCCAGGAGGCGCTGTGCGAGCTATCGATCCGTGAATATTCACCCAAGATCGATTTTTACCAAACGTGGAGCACATATTACTATCTGGAAAGACATACTGTGGTTTTAAGAAGCTGGGGCCTCCTATTGGGATGGGGCTGATAATGTGGTGAGGGAGAAAGGGGGTGGAAGAGATGGACAGTCTGGGTGGAAGGAAGATCTCAGACGTGATTGGGGAGGAGATGGACACAGTGAGAAGCAGGGGGAATGGACAAAGAAAGGGAAGAGGAGGAGGCAATGAAAGGAAAGCGGACAGAGACAGGCGGCGGGGAAGAGATACACAGAGTGAGGAAGAGATACAGGGCCAGATCGAGATTCAGAGGTGTGGTGGAGGAGATGGAAAGAGGCGGGAGTAGCAGATGTGCGCAGAGTGCAGGAGTAGATAGACAAAGAAACGGAGAGTAGCAAATGGACAGAGTGTGGGGAAGGTGGAGATAGTGAGGACGGAGAAGATGTACAAAGAGAGTGAGGAGGACGAGATGGACAGAGAAGAGAGCAGAGGAGATGGACAAAGAGAAGGAGCAGGAGGAAATCAGTTAGTGGAACTGGAATAAAAACATATCCAGGCAACGCTAGATAGCTAGTTGATAACAGTGGATATCTACGTTTGCTTGAAGATTTGCACTTGCTCAAACGCAGTTATTACCATGGCACCAGCAGCACAGGCTGTATCTTAGAATGATTGTTCAAAACATGGAAGTTAGAAAGAGCGCCTCAACCGGCAGAGTGAGTGCGCTTCGGCCACTGAGCAAACCTTGTGATACGTTTCAACAACAAACTGCCATTAGCCTCATCTCACGGCGAGCGTTACCTGCCGAGCCACAGCCGCTGAAGTGAGCAAGTACACTAGATGTTCGTGGGATTAGCGTCAGACCATGAAACACATGTGCGCGCGTGCTTGTATGTGTGTATGTGTGTGTGTGTGTGTGTGTGTGTGTGTGTGTGTGTAAGTGTGTGATTTTTGCTTCTAACTTGCCAAAACTTTTACAGACATTCGATTGACTAGGCCATTGTATCAGTCGGTGGACAAAGCAGCTCCTGATCCAGAAAAAACAGACATGTGGCCGGCAAAGACCAGAGTGATGTTCGTTGGTTGGCTAGCTGTGTTCGTGTTTTATACAGTGCAAAATCACTGTCCATCCGAAATTTTTACCGCCAGGTTACAAGGTAAACAGCGAAGTCCATCAACGAACTAAATCGCGACTGAGGTATGCTGCATGCACGAGGAGCCCTGAATTGTGGAACAACCAGACTTGAATGCTACCTTATGACAATGAGCCGGATAACACGTCGCTGATTGTCCGTTTTACCTACCAAAACATCAGGCTTCAGTTGTGCTTCATTAACTATATTCTTCAAAAATATCGTCAGCCGACTTTTTCCTGTTTCGCAAACTGAAAACCACGTTGAAAAAACGTCGTTTACAAACGATAGGGGACATTCAGGACAATGCGACAAGAGACCTACGCCCCATTCCAGAAAGTGTGTCCCATCACGATTTCCAAAAATGCAAGAAACACTGGGACCGATGTATTTTCAGTAGACGGGACAACTTAGAGGGGGCAGTGTTTATAACGTAGTGCAGTAAGGTCGGTCTTTGCCTGAACATCCCTTGTAAGTTCGATGATAGATACAACGAGTAAGGAATTCTCTCTATAGCTGCTGTATTCGTCGCAGGAGAACAGAAACTGTATTGTATTTTTTAAATATTCTCACTCACTCTTGTCTTGCACATTTTTTAATACACAATACTTTTAGAATGCTTTCGGTCATCGTCAGATTTCTGTATCTCCTTCAGCAAAACGTAGTGTTTGTGTCAGAACTTCTGATGTGAGGTTCTGACACAGACAGGACGGACTGCTGACAGAACTACGTAGATCTACAGTTGATCCAGAGGTCGATAAATGTCATGTATTAAAAAATAAGAATAAATGAGAATTATTTCATTAATAAGTTAATAATAATGATTACAGATAGGCATCTTAACATCATTATACCAGTTATTATCGACAGAAGAATCGCCTATCCCGAAGTACTTGATACTGGATAGTTTATATGTGGCTTTTTCCGTAATTCCGATTAATATCATTTGCAGCAAATGATGTGACGTTTTATGTTTAAAACAGTCGGGATCACATTCCATAAAGTGTTCTCCCTGACAGCCTTACCTGTTTATCTACTTCAAAAGTTATTATATGTAACTTTTACGTGATGGAAAACACGCAGTTTTTCTTCATTCGAATGACTTAAACCAGAGGGTGGCCTAATTCGGCTGAAAACAGTCATTAATTTTCCTCACCATAATCTGCTGCCTATCTACATGCAACACTTTTTAATAATATGCTTATGTTAACTGCAAAATAAACATGCTATTATTGACATTCTTTCGGCTGTAATATTCTCCTGAGTTAAACGCTTCCTTACTCAAGTTTGTAACTAAGATTAAAGACTGTCGAATCTCCTTTAACACTGTAATACGATTTTCGCAATCTGAATTTTCTAATTATCACTCTACAGCATTCCGCCCAAACTTAAGCTCAAATCCCATCAGAAAATTGGAGGATGGCTAAAGAGAGGCTCTAATTAACAATGAAATTACTGTGTAACTTAAACACTGGGATGTCCCTGAGAAATTTACGGGTGTTAAATTGAAAGTCGTCCCGTGGGATTTTATTTTGGATTCTTTATTCGGGATTAAACATTCATTTAATTAAAAAGTTGTGGCAAACAAGAGCCATCGTAAGATAACTCTAATGGTATACTGTAAGCCTAAAACGTATACGATACCTCTTCTTGTCTGTTCACCACTTTCGCCAGTACTTTGTCCATGTAACGTCATAATCTGTGCCAGTACTTACTTCATGTACTGCCGTCACCTAATGTTCTCATACCTTTAATCTCTTAATTTTTAGTCTGGTAATACCTTCACTGTGTGTATTACAATATTCTTATTAATACACTTAATTATGATTTACCAGTCTGATTGTAGTTGGGTAGCCATTAACAAATATTTTCGTTAGTCGGCTCCGGTTCTTATTATAATTTCTTTACAGTCGTCCACCCTATATCTTGGTTAGGATTCCGGTGTACACAGTAACATGTGGTAGTACAGAACATAGATCTTTAAAGTAACACATTCTATTAGCGTACTAAGTCTCAAGTTAAAGCATTCGTCATGATAAAGTGACATACAGATGTAAATAGAGGTGCACAATTTTTTTTTTTTTTTTTTTTTTTTTTTTTTTGAGCCAGCAGACTTCTGACTGATTTGATGCGGCGCGCCATGAATTCCTCTCCTGTGCCAATCCCTTCCTCCTACAGAATCACTTGCAAACTACGTCCTCAGTTATTTGCTGGATGTCTTCCAGTCTCTGTTTTCCTCTACTGTTGTTTTGCTCTACAGCTCCCTCTAGTCCTGTGGAATATATTACGCGATGTCTCAACAGATGTCCTACCATCCTACCCTTCTTCTTATCAGAGTTTTCCATACATTGTTTTCCTCGCGTATTCTACAAAGAACCTCCTCATTCACTACCTTTCAGTCCACTTAATTTGCAACATTCTTCTGTAGCACTAGTTTTATAGTGCTTCGATTCTCTTCTTTCCCGGTCTTTCACAGTCCGTGTTCACAACCTTATTAAGTTCTGCTCCAAATGTACATTCTCAGAAATTTCTTCGTCAAACTCCGACCTGTGTTTGGTATTAGCAGACTTCTCTTGAGAAATGTCCTTTTTGCCGGTGCTAGTATGTTTTCTATGTCGTCCCTGCTCCATACGTCATAGATTATTTTACTACCAAGGTAGCATAATACATTAACCTCTTCTACCTCATGCTCACTAACCCTGATGTTAAGTTTCTCTATGTTCTCATTTCCGCTACTTCTCATTACTACTTTCGGCTTTCTTCGATTTACTTTCAATCCATATTCTGCACTCATTAGGCTCTTAATTCCATTCAGCAAATCCTGTAACTCTTCTTCACTCTCACTGAGGATAGCAACGTCACTGGAGAACCTTATCATTGTCGAAGTGGCCGTGCGGTTAAAGGCGCTGCAGTCTGGAACCGCAAGACCGCTACGGTCGCTGGTTCGAATCCTGCTTCGGGCATGGATGTTTGTGATGTCCTTAGGTTAGTTAGGTTTAACTAGTTCTAAGTTCTGGGGGACTAATGACCTCAGCAGTTGAGTCCCATAGTGCTCAGAGCCATTTTGAACCTTATCATTGATACCTTTTAATCTTGAATTTTAATTAACTCTTGAACTCTCTTTCATTTCCGTCATTGGTTTTTCGATGTATAGATTAAATAATAGGGCGAAAGACTATATCCATGTTTTACACACTTTTTAATCAGAGAACTTCGTTCTTGATCTTCCATTCCCACTGTTTCCTCTTGGTTGTCGTACGTACTGTGTATTATCCGCCTTCCCGTACAGCTGATCCCTACTGTTCTCAAAATTTCGAAGGTCTTGCACCATTTGACATTGTCTAAAGCTTTCTACAGGTCGACAGGTCCTATGAACGCGTCTTGGTTTTTCCCCAGTCTGCATTCCTCTAGTAATCGCAACGTCAGAATTGACTCCCCGGTGACTTTCCCTTTCCTGAAGACAAACTGATGGTCATCTAACACATCCTCAATTATCTTTTCCATTCTTCTGTATGTTATTCTTGTCATGAACCTCAATCTATGAGCTGTTAAACTGACTGTACGATAATTCTCGCACTTGTCGACTCTTGCAATCTTCCAAATGGTGTGGATGGTATTTTTTCCGAAATCAGGTAGACTCTTACATTCAACACAGCAAGTCAGTAGTCATTTTCACTTAACTCATGAAAAATTTTGTATAGAACAAGAATTACGGAAGAGAACCCTATATTTGAAGGTAAAATCCTACGATCGAGTGACTTCGTCGCCCCACATATTCGAAAATTTGTGGGGGACAAGAAATTTGATGACTTCTTACGTGGCGATAAAGAAATAGCCTGGGAATGTTTTGAAAGTATTTGTTTCATTTTCATAGGATATAAGAGAGCACAAAGTAGTAAGCAACCTATGGGTGAACTATTGTCATGTTTTGAAAGAATTGGCAGTAACGTGTGTCCCAAAAATACTTCCATCGCGCACACCTTTAAGTCATCCCTGAAAATTGTTGATCAGGTTGTGACTAATAAGCCGAGATAAAATATAAGAATATTTCATTATGGAGAAGATACACGCAAAGAGGTGACCTCCTGCTGTGTTAGCAGACTACTGCTGGGCTATTGCTAAGGTGGCTTCAGATATAGGGGAAATGTTAAGCAGCAACGAGTTTCCTACATAAGGTTTGTTCTCCACGTTGTCAGGCCAGGACAATGATGTGGTTCAACTGTTTATACTACTTAACATTATATACTCTAGAAATAAACACTGTTGTTTTTCTTTGTTCATTGTAAATCAATAGTCTGTTTGCGTAAGTTTCATAATTCGTGTAAGTTACTGAAAAGAACACAGAAATCTCTTCAGAGTCATTTGATATAATTTAGTAATCTTGTGAGTTCATGTTTATCGAATTCTGTCAGTTGTTTTCACTATAGTGGTACAAAATTATTAATAAACTTCATATACTGAACAATTCTTACTGAGATTGCTACGTAAGTACGTGTATTGATGGTATTAAACAGGAAATATATTTCTTGATCATGAGCACTGTATCATTTTATTGGTATTTCAAATCTGATGGCTAAATATATGTACCTCTGCTTGCACTACTTCATGCCTTTGAAAGTGAAGTCCTCGACGATGTTTTTTAAGTTTTATAAATAAGTGAAAATCGAATGTAGTCAAGTCAGGACAGCATGAAGGATGATCGATGACAGTGCACCGAAGGCGTTAGATCGTTGCTGATGTCGCAGTTCTAATGTATTAGCATCCATAGTCTTGTGGGATGAGAGTGTGATACGTGAGAGAACGAACTCTTCGAATTCGATACTCAATTAAAGCAAGCTATTTCTCACGCATCTACACAGTTACGTTCCACACCGGCCCTGTAGCGGCAGGGGCTACAAATAGGTAGACATGAAGAATAAAGTTGTGGAATGTAAAACTCTTTTGTCTTTTCATCTGTTGTTTTTTCAGTCATCAGGCACTTGATACTTTTTATGTGTCCCACCACGAATTCCGTACCTGTGCCAACCTCTTTAACTGAGAGGTAAACACAGAATTAAAAACAAACTGGAAAAAAAAATTTTAGAACCCAAGAAGAACAATGTGGATTCACGGCTGGGAGATCATCTGTAGACCATATTTTCACATTACGACAGATTTTGGAGAAACATAGGGAAAAATCAAAAATATAGAATTAATTCTCATGGATCTAGATAAAGCGTATGATACTGTTCCAAGGAAATTACTTTGGAGAGCACTACATATGGCAAACATAAACCCTTCCTTGATTAAAATAATGCAACAGATGTATAAAGTTAACATTTGCCAAGTGAAAGTTGGTAATAAACTTTCACAGAAATGTAGAATAAGCAAAGGCCTTCCTTTTACAGGGCTGTCCCAAGTCACGATCATTACTTAAAACCTATATAGATATTAGCCTTATAACATGTTCTCGTAAATGTAATAGTATGGTATTAGAAATAAGAGATGGAGTTTACCTAAACCATTTATTGTTTGCTGATGATCAAGCAGTCGTAGCACAAGATGGGGAGGATGCTAACTATATGTGCAATCAATTAGCAGTAGCATTCAAAGCTTGGGGTTTGAAGATTAATTACCAAAAACAGGATAATTGACTAATGATTTGATGAGCTATACATTGAAGGAAAGAAAATCAAAAAGATAAAAACTTTCGGTTATTTTGGATCCATTTTGGAAATCGACGAAAAAGCAGACACAGAAATCAATAAAAGAATTAGTAACGGACAGAAGCTCATTGGGACGCTAAACTCAGTCTTATGTAGCAGGAATGTAATGAGCAGAACTAAAAATTGATATACAATTCCATATTAGAGAGTGTGATTCTATATGGAACGGAGATCTGGACAATTAACCTGAAGCACATTAAAAAATTACAAACTCTAGAGGTGCACTTCTGGAGACGATTGGCGAGAATCTCCAGGAAATAAGAGATAAGGAACACTGAAATAATGAGGAGAATGGAAATTAAAGAAAGAATATATGACGTAATGGATAGGAAGAAATTACAGTGGTACTGACATGTACGACGAATGCAGAAAACCAGAATACCAAAATTGATACTGGAGTGGGAACTGGAGGGGAGAAGAAGACAATCTATGACCACCTGGTTCCAAAATGTACAGCACTCAATGAGGAGAATGGGTGCAGAGGAAGAGGACACACAAGATCGAAAAACCTGGAGGAATATATTGAAAATATTGTTTAAGAACGTTTATTCTTCGTATTATAATTTCCGAGTTAATTATTATATAAGCCTCTGCAATGAGGAAAAGCTCAAAATAATAATAAATAATAAGGTAGCACTGAATTATTTGATGGATATATTTTAATCTCTGTCTTCCTCTACAATTTTTATCCTCTGTAATTCCATTCAGTACCACGGAAGTTATTCCCTGATGACGTATCGGATGTCCGATCATCCTGTTTCTTCCATAATCCGTTTCAGCATCAAGGAGTAACTTCGGTGGTACAAGATGGAACTGTAAAGGGCCAAAATTTCTCAGAACAAAAAAAATGCCGGAAACGATGTTTATGTTGATCTCTATTCCTATTTTATGTACACGTTCCGGAACTCTCGGAACCGAGGTGACGGAAAACATTTTTTGATGTGTATATAAATAATTTACGAACATCCAATGAGAAATTGTAATCGATAACCTGTTATCCACGGATACTGTACGGTGTCACTCTCTTTTACCTGACACTCGAGAACCTGGGTTTGACATTTTTTTAAGAGAAACACGGAAATATCGTTAATATTGGGATTTTGAGTTGTATCGCTGTGCAGAGTTACAGTTGTAAGAATTATGTAAATGGTGCTCTTTCTGATGTGTAGCACCAGGAGATCAATGGAGGTGGTTCAGCTGTGGACGGAGGGCAGGTGCTGAGCAGGCAGCGGTACAGCCCAGGGCGGCTCGTGTTGCCGTCCATTAGCACGTCGGCAGCACCTGGGCCGTCAAGGGGCACACCCACCCTGCGCGCCTCTGGTGAACTTCCGTATTCAGAATTGACTTCCATACTGGCCTCCTTCCATAAAGCAACACCAGTGGGCACCACTTACTGCAGTGTGCCCGATTTTGAACCAAGATGGCAGGAAACGTACTACACGTAAGTTGAGATGCAAACTGTTTCTCATGTTACCACTTCGGTGTATACCTGTCATATGTTCCTACGACATCAATCACAGAAACACTCCTAAACGCAAATCCATTGTATGGTTTCAAACAGTAAGTACTGGGCAATTTTCAACCTCTTCATCAAATTGCAGTTTATAAGATAGAGGAAGGGGAACTTGGGGCATTCGTTGAGAGGGGAGTGCTTGCTAACAGGCGCTTCGAAAGAGCTGATTTGTGAGAGGACATCTAGTGGACGGAAGAGATGCAAGACGATGAACGACATGAAGGGAAGCGGAAATCACGCACCCCTGGAGGGGATGGTAGAAGGCAAGAGACCATGGAGGGTTACAGTGTAAAATGTCTTAG
The DNA here is from genome assembly GCF_021461395.2 of Schistocerca americana. NCBI lineage: Eukaryota > Metazoa > Arthropoda > Insecta > Orthoptera > Acrididae > Schistocerca > Schistocerca americana. The sequence continues at coordinate 715,065,291 of NC_060121.1, read as the reverse complement.
GGCCGAACACTCACATCAGATGTTAGTGTACCCACTTTTTTCTTACCTTTCGTTTTTAGCAATTTTTTTCCCCCTTTTCACGTCCTCCACTCATAGAGATAATTCTTCCTGTATGATATTCTTTGGATTCAGATAGCTTTTTTTTAGCAACCTCTTATTATCTTGTATCTTCATTTTTTTGAGTGCATATCCAACTACTGCTGCCTTAATGTAACCCTGACTGGGGTATCAGTGAGGATGGCAATGCAATACAGGGAGTAAATTTGCCCCAACAGAACTGCCTGCCATCCGTTGTGGCCGAACGGTTCAAGGCGCTTCAGTCCGGAACGCGCTGCTGCTACGGTTGCAGGTTCGAAACCTGCCTCTGGCATGGATGTGTGTGTTGTTCTTAGGTTAGTTACGTCCCATAGTACTCAGAGCCATTTGAATCATTTGAACCATATTCCTCAGCGTCTTGTATTTATGTATTCCTGAGTTTCCCTGAACATTTTCCTGAGTTTCCCTGAACACTTTCTAAGTAGGTTGTTTAGGTTTTTATATTGGTAACGCCACGTAGTGCTCTGTATGAAAATCACTGGCTGTGCTGTGTGCAGTCTGTGGCTAGTTTGCATTGTTGTCTGCCATTGTAGTGTTGGGCAGCTGGATGTTAACAGCGCGTAGCGTTGCGCAGTTGGAGGTGAGCCGCCAGCAGTGGTGGATGTGGGGAGAGAGATGGCGGAGTTTGGACATTTGTAAGACTGGACGTCATGAACTGATATATATATTATGATTTTTCAACACTATTGAGGAAAATACATTGTTTGTTCTCTATTAAAATCTTTCATTTCCTAACTATGCCTATCAGTAGTCAGTGCCTTCCATAGTTTGAATCTTTTATTTAGCTGGCAGTAGTGGCGCTCGCTGTATTGCAGTAGTTCGAGTAACAAAGATTTTTGTGAGGTAAGTGATTTGTGAAAGGTATAGGTTAATGTTAGTCAGGGCCATTCTCTGTAGCGATTACTGAAAGTAAGATTGCGTTGCGCTAAAAATATTGTATGTCAGTTTAAACACAGTCATGTATAATTTTTCTAAGGGGACGTTTCGACTTTTGTACTTGAGAACCTTAAACATTGCAGCGCGTCAGCAATCGTAAGTAAATTAATGATTATAAACAATCCGCCTCGATTGGACATAGAAACCGGATGTTGACATAGGTTTCGGCGCGGACTACCACACCTTCTTCGGAACACACTAAAACTACAAACTGCCTCTTTAGACCTGCGACTGAAGCGCCTAGAACCGCAAGGCAACAACGGACGGAGCTGAAGAATAAAATATATAGGAAGTACATGGAAGCTAAGACGAAATGGCTACAGGAAAAATGTGAAGACATCGAAAAAGAAATGATTGTCGAAAGGACAGACTCTGCACACAAGAAAGTCAAACCTACCCTTGATGACATTTAAAAAAGGATGATAACATTAAGAGTGCAACGGGAATTCCAGTGTTAAGTGTAGAGGAGAGGGCGGATAGGTGGAAAGAATACATTGAAAGCCTCTTTGAGGGGGAAGATTTGTCTGATGTGGTACAAGAAGAAACAGAAGTCGATTTAGAAGAGATATGTGATTAAGTATTAGAATCAGAATTTAAAAGAGCTTTGGAGGGCTTATGGTCAAATAAGGCAGAAGGGATGGATAACATTCCATCAGAATTTCTAAAACAATTGGGAGAAGTGGCAAGAAAACGGCTATTCACGTTGGTGTGTAGAATGTATGAGTCTAACTTTCGGAAATAGCACCATCCACACAATTACGTAGACGCAAGAGTTGACACGTGCAAAAATTGTCGCACAATCAGCTTAACAACTCATGCATCCAAGTTGCTTACAGGAATAATCTACAGAAGAATGGAAAAGAAAATTGAGCATACGCTAGATGACGATCGGTTTGGATTTAGGAAAGATATAGGCACGAGAGACGCAATTCTAACGTTGCGGTTAATAATGGAAGCAAGAGTAAAGAAAAATAAAGAGACGTTCCTATGATTTGTCGACCTGGAAAAAGTGTTCGTGAATGTAAAATTGTGTAAAGTGTTCGAAATTCTGAAAAAAATAGGGGTAAGTTATAGGGAGAGGGGTCATATACAATATGTACAACAGCCTCTTTAGGCAGTTTGTAGTTTTAGTGTGTTCCGAAGAAGGCGTGGTTATCCGTGCCGAAACCTAGGTAAACATTCCGTTTCTATGTGCAATCGAGGCGGATTCTTTATAATCGTTATTTTTGTACTTCCTCCTTTCATCGATAACATGAAATATTTCTTCTGTTACCTATGGTTTCTTCGCAGTTACCTTCTTTGTACGTATGTTTTCCTTCCCATTTTCTATGATGGTCCTTTTCAGAGATGCCCATTCCTCTTTAACTGTACTGTCTACTGAGCTATTCCTTATTGCTGTATCTGTAGCCTTAGAGAATTCAGCCATAACTCGTCATTCCTTAGTAATTCCGTATCGCACTTCTTTGCTTATTGATATTTCCTGGATAATGTCTTAAAATTCAGGTTATTGTTCATCACTACTATATTGTGATCTGAGTCTATATCTGCTTTTGGGTACACCTTACAATCCCGTTTCCGTCTGATCATGATGTAATCTAACTGAAATCTTCCCGTATCACCTAGCCTTTTCCAATAGTGCCTCCTCCTCTTAGTCTTTCTCCTCTCCCATTCCTAGTCCCAAGCCCTTATTCCCTTGTAACCTTTTTTTCTACTCCTGCCCCCACAACTGCATTCGAGTCCGCCATGACTGTTACATTTTCATCCCCCTTTACATCTCGTATTACCATATCAATATCTTCATACACCCTCTTTATCTCTTCATCTTCAGCTTGAGACGTCAGCATGTTTACCTGAACTATCGTTGTTGGTGGTCGTTTGCTGTCGATTCTGACAAGAACAACCCTGTAACTGAACTGTTCATACTAACAAACTCTTTGCTTACCTTCCTATTCATGACGAATCCAACTCATTTTATACCATTCTCCATTGTTGTTCGTATTACCCTTCTCTCATCTGACCAGACACCCTTGTCTTCTTTCCCCTGCACTTCACTGACACATATTATATCTAGACTGAGCCTTTGCATTTTCCTTTCCAGATTTTGTACTTTTCCTAAGACGTTCAAGCTTCTGACATTCCACATCCCGACTCTTCGAACGTTATCCTTTCGTTGATTATTCAATCTCTTTCTCATGGTAACCTCCCCCTTCGCAGTCCCCACCCAGAGATCCGTATGGGGGATTATTCCGGAATCTTTTGCCAATGGAGGGATCATCATGACACTTCTTCAATTGCCGACCGGTGTGGCCGTGCGGTTCTAGGCCCTGCAGTGTGGAACTGTGTGACCGCTACGGTCGCATGTTCGAATTCTGCCTCGGGCATGGATGTGTGTGATGTCCTTAGTTAGGTTTAAGTAGTTCTAAGTTCTAGGGGACTGATGACCGCAGCTGTTAGGTCCCATGGTGCTCAGAACCATTTGAACCATTTTTGAACTTCTTCAATTACAGGGCACATGTCCTGTACATGCACGCTACGTGTCCTCAATGCAGTGGTTTCCATTGCCTTTTGCGTCCTCATGCCATTGATCATTGCTGATTATTCCGCTTTTAGTGGCAATTTCCCACCCCTAGGACAAGAGAGTGCCCTGAACCTCTGTCCACTCCTCCGCCTCCTTTGACAAGGCCGTTGGCAGAATGAGGATGGCTTCTTATGCCAGATGTCTTCGGCCGCCAATGCTGATTATTAATCAAAATTTAAGCAGCGGCGGTATTCGAACCCTGGACCGAAGATATTTTGATTATGAAGCAAAAACGCTAAAATCTACGTAAACAAAAATATATGTGTTCGTTCATAGAAAATCATATCTCGGAGAGTTTTTCTGCAAGTGTTTTGAAATATTGATACGACGTTGCATTCTAAAATGCATGTGAGTTTATGCACCTGCTTTTAATATATATGTAACACAAAAATAAATATGTAATATACAGGGTGTAATGTGGATAAATGCATGTATTTTTGTATGTGGAGCCTTAATATGTACTTACATCAGTGTGTCGCTTGCTTTCTCTCTCTGCAACCAACAGTCTTCCTAGAAACACTTCACAGACTTTATGACCCGATGTTTTCTGTATGGATATACCTGGGCCGCAAACTGAGCGACACCTGGCAGTACAGAACAACCGTTGAGCTTCCTCGCGTCTATGCTGCAATACCCGTCTTCTGAGCAGCATAAAATGAACATTAATGGATTGCTTGTGCCACACATACTAGGAAATACTACCCAACATAAAAGCATGCAACTTGTAATAGCTATAATTATTAGTCTGCAAAGGGACGACGTTATTACCAAAAATCTCGAAAAACTCTGCCAGGAAGTTTCAAATCTTGGCTAGTTTGCTAGAAACTTTTATACACAACTCTGATAAGCATCCAGACCGATATGGGCTGTATATTTTATTATATATAATTAATAAATATAATATAAAAGTAGGAAAGTTTGTTACCAAATATCTCAAAAAGTACTCAACTGATTTGCTTAAAATATTTAGACATTACTGTTTGGACGCACATAGGCTACTGAGGCGTGGTGCGCCTTTTCTGGCACACCAGCTCTTTGGCACGTCACTATCGATTACCCAGCTGTACTACGATCTTTGCCCCTTTTTTGATCTGGAGGCTGTTTTGCGGTCGTGGTAGTTGCGGTCGGACTCGCTACGAGGCGAAAGGACGTGCTCGGCGGGACGGAGGAGGAAAACACGTGGGCTCGGCCAACAGCGGCGCGGCCTGTTTACCTTGCTAGAAGGTCGCGAGTTTGTGGTGGACCTGCCTGACGTCAGCTCTGGGCACTGTTGGTCGCTTTGCTTTGGGGCCTGTTTTCACGGAGAGACCCATCCCTCGAGATCATCTCGAACGACGTTCTTCAGCGAAGGTTTAAGTGATTTTGGTGCCTTCGTTCCGTTGAACGATTTACGTTGCAGCGAGTGTACTTGTTGGTTGGTTGCCCTAATGTACGTGTTGCTGAAGTAAGAGCAGCCGGCAAGCTGTGTGACTGCATGGAGAACAGCAATCATTACTTCCTTTAAATAATCAGTGTTTCCAAATGATGTAGTAACTGTAAGGCAATGAAGATATTAGGTCATAGTCTAGTTGTAATTTTCCGCATACCAAGCTTACACAATTGGCAGCTACATTGCAGACCAATGCAACCAAATTAAAGTACACAAAACCTAGTATCGTTGTGTAGTTGTGCATTTGAATAAAACTATATTATCTTGAAATTTTTTCCATTTCATCTTTGTACACATTGTCGGCCTTCATCGTATGTGTAAGTATTGTTTGGCGAAATATGAGAGTGTAAAAGTGTGATACTATATTTTCAGCATTGGATTTGTGTACAATTCTTAGGTTAAATGTTTTGCAGCATTGATATTGCTGTAAAACTTGTGTCACTTCTATTGAAAGCATTTGTTGGTTCTTCATTTATATTGTTATTTATTGATCTCTTAACTTATATTAATAGATGTTTGCTTGGTGTTTGCCGTGTTTTCTGCGGTCTGTTTGTGTTCCAGTTTTCTGCGAGTTAGGGAATGTGGGGGTGGCGCCACTTCTGCTTCGGTGCACAGAAGCTGTGACGTCTAATGGGAAGTGGCTCCAGGTTGGGCCCTGGCGTTTGGGTGTTGTTTTGGATGGCTGGTCTGCTGCTTACGGAATTGTAAGTTAATTCACCTTTTGCCCAGGGCAGCCTGTCGTCACTGCCCGTTTGGTAGACAATTATTGTGATCCTTGCGTTACTTGGGTTCGTAACGAACTGGTGTGCTTGTAAATCACTTTCATATTGCAAATTATTGCCTTAAAAAAGAACTCTGTGCCAACTTTTAAAATCAACTTCATATTGTAATGTATGTTTCTTAAGTACTGAAATCTCTGTGGCCCATCTTTTAAGTCAGTTGTTGTTAGCGTATATTTTGATATTGTCTTAAACACGCCACGTGTTGATTACCCCTTATCTGTTTTATATAGGGTTGTTTTGAATAAATGGTTAATTATTGATTTGCTTGTTTTTTTTTTTTTTTTGTCTTAAGGAGTGACATAGTAGGGGCCTTGACCTTCCATATTAAGTGTACCCCTCATCCCGACTTCCTAAGTCACAGCTATTTTTCAACACATATAAACGCACGAATCATATTATACTGAAACGTACTTAGCAGACAGAAAAGATTTATTTATGGCTTATCAGATTATGATTAGAGAACTACCTCAGAATCAGTATTTGCAATAACAATAAAAAAGACACAAAGAGAGGGGAAAGACAAAGGGGTGTGAGGAAATTCAGATAGAAAGCGGGAGAGAGGATTTGGGCAGAAAAATGGTCACACAGAGATGGAAAATGGGAGAAGAATAAGATGGACGTAAGAAAGGGGGGGGGGGCAGAAAGGAGGCGAGAGGGAGGGACAGGAGGAGATGGAAGAAAAGAATGTGGGCGAAGACGGGCACTTAGGGGGGGGGGGGGAGGAGGAGATGAACGATGAGAGGGGGGCAGCACGACCATGATCTGGACAGAGAAAGGGTGGTGAAGGAGATTGACAAATATAAGCCATTACTACATATTAGAAATGTGATTCTCTTTTCGTTCTTTTCCATTTAGCCAGCCCGAGCCACAGCAATATGCAATATGTGACTGGGAACAACTGGTACAGGAATATTAATAAACTGACGTGTTTTTAATCCAGCTTTCTTTTCTTATGTGTTGGCTACTGCGTACAGTGGCCAATCCAGGTATAGGTGAATGTAGGACCTATTCAACCAGCTGACTTTTCTCACCAATGTTTACATCGTATTAAAATATTTGGAAACTCCTAATATACTCTCCGTGGAATACCTATAGATCTTTGTGGACTGGCTTACTCCGTTGGAATCGCTGCATCCTGTCAAGCAGCTAGGTTGAGAGTCGCTGCTGGCAGCTGTAATTCACAACGTAATATTCTTACAGCAGGTCTGAATCTGCCACCTAGTACACGTGCTGCATCTCACTGTCATTCTTGGTTTCGTATACGCTCTACGAAATGTCTTAAGTTTACGTTATTTGGCCTATGCGGAAACATGACAGGACAGGTTAGAAGCTATCCGTGCAGGGGCGTATTTCATTGAATCAGTATAGATGTGATGCGTCTCCCATAGTCATAGAATAGTGGAAATTGTGTTCCGAAAACCAGCAAAGTGCAACCTGAGAGAACACACTAACCGTTCAGATAAGAAACTGCATTCTAATTTCACTATTTTCCGGTAGACGGAAATATAATTAATCTGAATCGATGTACCTTTAAATTATTATTCAGAGAATGAAGCTGACTTCTCCGCGATTCAATGGCTCTGAGCACTATGGGACTCAACTGCTGAGGTCATTAGTCCCCTAGAACTTAGAACTAGTTAAACCTAACTAACCTAAGGACAGCACACACATCCATGCCCGAGGCAGGATTCGAACCTGCGACCGTAGCGGTCTCGCGGTTCCAGACTGCAGTGCCAGAACCGCGCGGCCACTTCGGCCGGCTCTCCGCGATTCGTAAGAGAAACTTTCGTCTTCGAGGTTTTCTTCAACGTGTGTATGTGTTCACAGATTTCTGTGGTATCGTAATTTTTGTATTGGGCCGAGCGGTTCTAGGCGCTACAGTCTGGAACCACGCGACCGCTATGGTCGCAGGTTCGAATCCTGCCTCGGGCATGGATGTGTGTGATGTCCTTAGGTTACTTAGGTTTAAGTAGTACTAAGCTCGAGGGGACTGATAACCTTAGAAGTTAAGTCCCATAGTGCTCAGAGCTATTTGAATCATTTTTTTTGTATTGAATTTAAATGAGATGGATATTTTACGTAAACAGCATTGTGCGGTATTGTGCACAGCGTCCCACGTCGTACGATTTACTCTCTCCCGTGCCGACGGGGATATTTGTCGCACGGTGTTAGTGGAATAGGAGCCGTGCTTTTACGCTCTCCAAACGCCGCTAAATACAACTCGGTTTGGGAGTGACGAAGATATTGTATCTGCAGCTCAGACTCGCCATTGTGCCCTGTTAGTAACGAGACGGAGTGTTCTCCCCACGCCAAGTTATTTGGGAACGTGGCGAGCGAGTTCTGGCAGCACGAAGCGCTTCCCTCTTCCCCCTCTCCTTCCAAGCAGCTGGTGCCATTACACTGCGTGCGGAACTTGTTGCGACTTCCAGACAACGGCACTCCTTATAGCCCACCCCTGTTGTCGAGAGAGGAGCAAAAATTTCCTTTGACTTGGCTTGCGAGTGTGTGATGAAGGATACAAGAATGTCTCGTCTTTTAATTCTCTACACACAAGCAGGACAGGCACGCTGCGAGTTGATAGGATGTATCTAAGGAGTATCCAGAGGCCGTCATACGCAGTGCCAATTGTGTGAAACTGCAGCTAAGGAAAAAGAGCGTGGTCGTTGAGCCGTGGTAAAATTTGCTGTTTTGAAGAGCGCGCCACAGCGCGTAGTGCAAAGCAGTCGCCCTCCGTGTCTGGCGGCGGCGCCGCTGCGGCAGTCGCAGCTTTGGTGTCTCCCTCTGGTGTGAAAGGGGAAAGGTAGCCTGTTCACGTGCATTTAAGGGGCGCTATGAGCTCGCTAGGGGGCGAGTCTGGTCAGTTGGTCAGCCGGGTCAGTCTGGAGCAGGCCGCCAGTCTGCTAGAGTTCGTTCAGGCAATGGTCATTGTCGGTTGGATCGATCGGTTGGTCGGTCGCGCACTGGGACACAAGATAACTGGTCAGTCTTGAGCGTCGGCACATGTGAGGTCGCCACGTGGCAGCCAGTGGGCCGCGCCGTATAGCGAGGTGTAGTGGCTTCGCGGCCGACACGAGAGCAGCAGGAGTCAACCCACGACATCAATCTGCCCGCTGCGAGCTGCGACGCCGTGAGACGGGAGATCGGCGCGCCTTCCTGTGTCCGTAGAAGCGGCTGGCAGCGGACGGTTCCGGAGAGCGTTTAGGGGGTGCTGCGCCAGGTCGTCGCCAGACAGCGCAGTTTATTAGAAGTTAAGCGATTCGTGATATGTTGTTTCAGTTACTTGTTAAATTCTACTTGTTTTCGTGGTCAGTCTCTCGCCCCCAGCTTGCTCGACTGTCTCCCGTCCGCATTTGTTAGTCAGTTAGTGTGTGTCTGTCTGTCGGTCTGCCGTACGTTAGTAACTGCCTCTGTCATGTCTGTCGGATTCGGTATTAGCGAAATTACTGCTTAAGGTTTAAAGGCCGAATTCCTGAAATATGTTTTTATCTTGCCTATAATCTTCAGAGGCGGTATATGTGTAATGTAGAGCATGTTTGTACATGCATTTCGTGGGTTTTTATTTAAATGGTCATTTTAGTACATAAAGTTGGCACCCTTCCACCGTAAGAGTTTTCTTTTAAAAATAAGTTGCACTCTCAGTGGCAAGTAACTTTAATTAATGCGAGTGTTTTGTACCATTTCTATTCCTCCTACGGGGTGCATAGTTTATGTGTTTGTGTGACTTGTTAAAATTTTTAGTTTAAAGTAATCTGGTGTGTTGCACATTGGCACTACTGTAGCCTTTCAGAGGTTGTTGTGAGCACTCGTGACTACGGCCGTGTTAAAAGGGAGCGGCAAGGTTCTCAGCCCGAAAGCTCAAACTGTCGAAAAAAAATTATTTCTGCCTCTGAATAAATTGTAACTCGATATTTAGAGGGTGCTTTCTGATTATAATTTTTAAATTTGTTTAAAAAAAGAAAGGGATTTTAGGAATAAAATTTCCATTTGTTGAAAGAAACTTGTTTTCGTCAGTTACACACTGGCAACTCCTTCCACGCTCACATAGTGTTATTAATGAATTAATGTTCTTGATGAATGGCTAGTAAATAACGTAAATCCTTTAAGAAAAGATTTTGAAAGTAAATGCACGGTTCAGTCCACATTCTTCGAAATCACATGTGAGCCCTCACGATATTTTTCCGTATTCTAAAGACAATACACGTACCACATTATTGCCAGCTTCCCCGACGCACAAGTAAGAATACACTGAGGCAACAAAAGTCATGGGAACCTAATATCCTGTCGGACCTCCTTTTTTGGGCTTAATGCAGCAATTCGACGTGGCATGAACTCAACCAATAGCTGGAAGTACCCTGCAGAAATACTGAACCGTGCTGCCTCTGGAGCCGTCCATAATTGTCAAAGTGTTGCCGGTGCAGAATTTTGTGCGCGAAATTTCATCTCCACTATGTCCCGTAAATAATCTATGGGATTCACGTCGGGCGACCTGGTTGGCCAAATCATTCGCTCGAGTTGTCCATAATGTTCTTCAAACAAGCCGCGACCAAATGTGGAAGTCTGATACGTTTTGTCACATGAAGTCCATGAATGTCAGAAAAAGGTATCCAAGTAACTGACCATAACAATCCTCAGTTAATGATCCGTTCAGCGGGGCCAGAGGACACAGTCCATTCCATGTAAACACAACCTACACCGTTATGGATCCATAACCAGCTAGCACACTGCCTTGTTGACAACATCGTCCATGACTTCGTGGGGTCTCCGCCACACTAAGGCTACCATCAGCTCTTCCCAACCGAAACTGGGACTCATCTGACCAGGCCGCGGCTTTCTAATCACCTGGCATCCAGCCGATATGGTCAGGAGCACATGAGAGTTGCTAAAGGAGATGTCGCGCTATCATTATAGGCACTCATGTCGGTCTTCTACTTCCATATCCCATTAACGCCACGTATCACCGCACTATCGTGATGGATACGGTCTTCGTATCCCCCGCATCTCAAGCAGTGTTGCTCGACTTTTAGCACTGACAATTCGTATGAAGCACCGCTGCTCTTGTTTGTTGTCTAGGGTGAGAGGTAATGCCTGAAATTCTCGGCTCAGTCTTGACGGTGTGAATCTCGGAATATAAAATTCCCTAATGATTTCCGAAATGCAGCGTACCATGCGTCTAGCTCCAACTACCACTTCACTTTCAAAGTCCGTTACTTCCCGTCGTGAGTGCATAATCACGTCGGAAACGTTTTCACGTTAATCACTGTGTTCTAATGTGTACTCCGCACTGCTCTTTTTATATCTTGAGTACGAGATACTACCGCCACCTGGAAATGTGCATATCACTATCCCATGAATTCGTCACCGCCGTGAAAGTTGTTGTGAATTATAGCTGTATGAGGTGCGAATGCCTAGAATAGAGGAGTTTGGTACATGCATTTTGATGGGATTTTAGTATACTGTAGGAATCAGTGTATGACGCAAGATACAGTATGACTTGAATATATCGCAGGTTGTTTGAAGCAAGTGTAACATATTTCTAAAGGAGGTAGTATCTCGACATGTCCAGTAAGCAATGAGTGTGCAGATATGGGTCAATCTGTCCTCTCATTTCCATCAGTCTGTTGCAAAGAGGTAGACGCCACAGGGAATGTTCTGTGTAATCACCACGTACCCTGCCACATCCTTCAGCCCTTCTTCACACTGAATGACTAATTCTTTCAGATAGACTTTGCTCCATTCAGATTGAGTCACATCCGTTGGTCATGTGCTCTTGAAACTTATCCAGTCAACAGGCTTGTCATACAATAAATGTCTTCAAACGCGCTTTAGTCAAACTTGAACGGATTCAGCTCCGGTGAACCGATAAGTGGTGCTACCGGACATGCTCTGACAATCCATCAGCAATAAAACGTTTAGGTGAGGTACTGTAAGAGGATCAAAAAGAATTGGGCTGGGGCCCCATTCGTCCATAAACTTCAGTGGTTGTGGCTTCCACGTATTGGGGGCAAACTACCGGTTCCGATTTGCGAAAGTCTACGAAATTTCGACGGACAACCGTTCCGCCATCAACAGGAGGTCCTGATGGAATTAAATGTCCGCTGCAGGCTCACGGTATTTACACCTACCCGTCCAGAGATCACTTTTCGCTGGCCCCACGCCGTGGGAGTGCTCGAGACCGTAACTGTGAAGGGAAGAGTTTCAGTAGCCTTCCGTCCGCTGTCGCTGCCTCATTCCGCGTCAGCCTGTCACATCTTTCTTTCTCTTTTTGTGGAGCTTATTATTGACTCCAATGCTCGGCTCTGCTGGAAACCTGTGTCTCTGTTGGTTAAATTACCAGTCAAATTAATGTCAGTTGTTTCTCTAGACATAGAGTTCCAAGATTTATCTGCGGTAACCAGGACTGTTGTTTGTTGCCAGTTCATTTTATATTTTATTTCAATACCGTGTCTTGGTATTGCCGACATTTAGGGCTTCAGTAAGTGGGTGTTGTGCTCGTGTTCTATACATCGATCTTCACTCGTGCGGATCTTGTGTCCAATATAAGTTTTTCCTCATTCACAAGCAGCTTAGTATATCTCTGAATACTTGAGGGAAGACGAAAGCACCAAAAAAGAAGACAGCTTTCATACCATTCTTCCCTGTCCCTAATAACCCTTGTTTCATATGGTGGGTGGAAAACTGGCGTTATGTCGTATTTTTTCAATATTTTGCCAATCATTGACGATAACATAACGGTATGAAAGAGCTCTTCTTATCTCCATCTAAGAAGGATTCCGTGCACCGATGGAGGCTGCTGGAGGCATAGAGGCATAGATCAGTATATGTCCCTTTATGATAAAGGTACTGGAGTCCTTTTAGAAGACTCCATAAACCTAATCAATGAGAAGATCAGCCTTCGCAGACATACCTCTTTACACACGTTCTAATATCGATTTATTTTGTTTTCAATTGGACAATACTTTGAGGAGACCAAAGTCATAGCCATGGGCAGCAGTCTCTCGCCGATTGTAGCAGATCTGTTGATGGAGTACTTCGAGGACGTAGTGCTGGAAACTACAGAACTAAAACCTGTTTGTTTCTTTCGGTTTGTTGACAACATTTTTGCTATTTGGCCTCATGGACACTAAACTACAAAATTTCTTAGAACATCTGATTCCCATCCAAGAAAACGTTCAGTTTACCACGGAAAGAGAAAAACACAGAAAACTTCCTTTTGTAGAGGTCCCAGATGAGTGGAGGCCCGACGGGTTTATTGCTCACAGCTGCCATCATCTCTCGCAGAAGAACATCGTGCACAACACTCTAGTGCACAGGGCCCAATCCATTTCAGTCGAACAAAATCTGAAGACAAAGTTGCAGCACCACCAATCCGTCTTGTGAGAGAACAGATACATCAACTGACCAATTCGGATTGCTTCGCGGCATAAGAGCCCCACGAACGACACAGAAGACGAAAACACGGGAAAAGAAGGTAAGTAGATCTCTTTCATGACGGTTGCTGGCAGTGTGTCGCCAAACATTGGCAGACTACTGCAGAAACAATAAATAACGTCCATTTTCCGCTCACCAGCCAGAAAATGATCTTCATAAGGCGTATTGAACAGCGACATTAGTCTCAAAAAGGAGCGCCAGTCTCTCGGACCCAGGGGCTTATATGCCAGACTTTGTTAACAAGTGTATTTGTTCTCTGCACTCGGAGATGTCAAGAAGGCTGCGCGTAACAACATGTTCGTTTATTTGTAACGCATGTGCCTTTAATGTCTCTACTCACATGGTCGCAGGTCCTCAGGAATTTGACGGCGTCCATCTACAGTCAGACAGTCGTAAACGGGACACCCCTTTCAGAACAAAGCACTACTGTTGTACACCCCACTAGGTCACCTACTGGGGTTGCGGATCAAATAAAAAAACTATGGCCTAAGTAGAACCCTGTTATCCATAGCACCGAGCGAAAATGGATTGCACTGTTCCTTTCCAATTATCTTAAGATTTTGGCACGAAGAGTTAAATTTCATTTCAGTATGGTTTATATAATGCTGAATTGCGCTACTGCTCACACTCCGTATTTATACCATAAATGTGTAGATAAAAATAAAATGGGGTTTTTCGGGGGAACATAATTTTCAGCTGTGTCAAAAACGTGTCAAACTCGTGAGGTAGCCGGCTGCAAAGAAACTCCCTTAATCGATCACAAATAACCAAAGGCTTTCAGTTATCTTTGAGAAGGACGTTATGTTATATAGAAAAGATAGGCAAATGACACAGTCGTTGCTATTGGCAGCATCTTTTTAAGTCCAAAAAGACTTAAGTAATACTGTAATTCCGATAGACCACGACAGTAAACTGCTGCCGTTCACTATGAGAGTAGGCCTAGAGAGAGCACGCCGTCTGCAGCCTACAAGTGGCGCATCGGGACCATCTGACTGACGTGACATCCACAGTGGGGATGCGGATAGGAGGGGCGTTTGGTTATCACACTGCTCTCTCGGTCGTTTCGATAGCAACAGCGCATGGCGGGCTGGACGGTCACCCATCCAACTGTCGGCCACGCCCGACAGAGCTTAACTTCAGTGATCTGACGAGAACCGGTGTATCCAATGCAGCAAGGCCATTGCCCCAAGGTAGGCCTATGTCACAGAAATAAAAATAAATGGAAAGCTACCAGGGTGATGAATGAAAAAAGAACTGAGAAATTCGGGAAGAGATTGCGAAATTTGTACTGGAAATATGTGTATAACACCCCCAACATAAATTAAAAAATGAAGCATTTTGCAACATACGCATAGGTTACACTTCAAAGCAGTTTTCAATCGGATTAAATGCACCTCAACCAAGCATTTAAATGCATCGACTTGTCATGCAAAACTAAGAGATTCGTGTAGTCGGCGTCAAGAGACACGGGCAATAAAAAGGGGAAAACCAAATTTAAAACCACACTCTAAAGTTCTGAGAGAAATCACCAAAGACATAGGAACCATTTGCATAATGATTAAAGATGGGGCAGGGAAAGTAAATCAAGGTAATGAAGAAATTGACTTAAAGGAAGATAATAAACTGATAAGGACAGTCCAAAAATTTCAAAGTATTCCGGAAACTATTCTCTGTTAGTAGCATTTAACATAGATTTGAACACACGTTTAGGAGACAATCGATAAGAAAGGCCTTCCAAACAAGTATCGTAACACCAAACTTCGCCTTTGGAATGGGGCTACCATTTCTGGCAAGCCACTACTCACCCACGTGACATATACAACAGTGAAGTATGCTTCAAAGGACAGATATGGTACTGAGGCAGTACTGTCTGTGCTTACACTTTCTCGAGTTCTGTACCTCAAGGTGTGAAGGTGAATGGTAAGGCAGTAGTATCTTTTATAGCAGGGTAGTGAATACGTGAAAGGGAGATAGCAGCAGAACTGGCTGTATGTGAGTGGATGGGCAGGTGCCAGACCGCGGTCCTTCCCAACCCAGGGTAATGTTGTAGCATGCAGTTATGATGGTGAAAAGACCCCCTCCTCCATTGCTTCCTCCAGCGCAGCATAGAGTGCATGCAGGTTGGCGAGGCAACACGGAGGGTGAAGTATCATAAGCTTTGGGTGTAGGCAACATCTTTAGAAAACAGGACAAAAAACACTACCGTCCTTGCCATTATTCTGGGGCTAGTAACTCCCCTATCTGATGCCAAGAGAGAAAATACCTTTTTCTTTACTTTTGTTTTCCCACAGTGGTGAAATCACTCTGGTAGGTTAGCTATGAAATCCGTCCTGGTTCCACTAGGGATGGGCGGTAAAGATTATGAGGGAATGGGAGAATTGTGGCGCCCTGAAAATATTCTGTGTTAGGTGTTGGTGTGGCCACACGGACCACTCTCCCTCAGGAAGCTGGGACTCGTCAGCGACCGTGTGGTGCCGAACATTAGCCGGAGCAAGAGGGGAAGCCCCAGCGAGTGGTGTAATGGTGTAATCAGATTTTCAATATCTTTATTAGTTTAAAGTTTAGAATCTGACTGTAAATTATACAAGTAACACCCAGCAAAGAGTTTCCAAAATGTAAACGGTTCATTCGATTTTGTCGATCGACATATTTTTAGAAAGCTATTAGTGTAAACCTGAACTGGTATGAATCACAGGCATATAGCTTGAATAGTACATGAGTTATTTGAGGTAATTGCGGCCGATTACTATTGATCGCGTGAGGCCATAAGTACTCCACACTTACACGATAAAACGGTAGCAGCATGCTTATAAATATATTTATTTGTCTATTTCTTTGTTTATATCCGATTTATAATAGTCATGAAGAAATTGATCAAATATTTAGTGTGTTTTAGAAAGCCGGCTGGAGTGGCCGAGTGGTTCTAGGCGCTACAGTCTGGAACCGCGCGACCGCTACGGTAGCAGGTTCGAATCCTGCCTCGGGCATGAATGTGTGTGATGTCCTTAGGTTGGTTACGTTTAAGTAGTTCTAAGTTCTAAGGTACTGATGACGTCAGAAGTTAAGTCCCATAGTGCTCAGAGCCATTTTTGTTTTAGAAAGCACAGATACATTAGGCTACTAGCCTACTTTTGCTTCTATTCCTTTGATATGTATTTATTTAATTTGTTTACGTATTTAATAATGTGTGTTAGAGCGTGTCTATGGTCCAGCTGTAGAAATATTTATTTTCTTTGAAGATATTTAAATGTAAATCCAGTATTTCATGTGTTTGAATATGTTTGTGAGTGTGCGTTTGCTTGGAGATATGGCGGGAGCGCTCTAGCCAATCACAGAGCTCGTTACTACAGCGGGCGACTACCTAACCCAATGGAGAGACTGTAGGGGAGTGGGGGTGGAGCATCGTGGGGCAGAGAACACGCGAGAGTGCTGGACGGGAAGGCGCAACAGATGGTCGCAGGAAATACTTGGAAAGTGTTCGGCAGTTTCTGCGTGGTCCTGGGACTTGTGCACTAGTGAGATTTCTGTGGCTTCTGCAGTGAAGACGTAGTATGAGTTTAGAATTGAATATCTTGCAAGCTATGTTGTTGTTCATAACTAATTATGTGAAGTAGGAATCTACTGTTTTCCTGTTATTCAACTTATATTTTATTTAATTGCTGGACCATCGACTCCAGTAAGTGTTTTTCAGTAATAAACGGCATTCTCAAAGGTACTTCTGCTATCGTACTCATCATTTAAAAGCGTTAAAAATAGTACATGCAGATCTTATTTAATCGCAATCTTTCACTTACAAATTTCTATGTTACAATTAAAATTCGAAATTGCCGAGTGATAGCAACCTTCGAACATTCGATTCATATGTACAGTCATATTGTATACTGTAGACTACAAAGTATTTGGCTTGTAATGCGGCAACTACGTATCCCAGCCCACAGACATCGGAACCAGCCAAAACTTTTAATATTTCAACTCTGAGTCTGAGGGTAGGTAGCTGAGGGTCACTTTATTTTCTTTTCTTGAAAGCGTGCAAGATGTCGACTGAGACAGGAGTCTCTCTAAAACCGATGATGTGTAAGACTTTAAAACATTATACTATTGATCAATGTTGCTGTCAAAGTGGAAGATTGAGTAGGAAATGAGAAGCGCAATAATGTGGACCCAGGCATGGAGGAGTGCAGTTTTTAAGCATTCTGAACTGGGTGGTCGAACAAGTAAGATTTTCAGAATCTGACGGGAAGTATCAAAGATTAGGGTTCCAGAGTCGGACAGTGGCAGCGAAGCGTACATTCGACCAGCGGAGGCAGAGGGCCACCTCGACTTACAACAGCTTAACGCCAACCAGTGCAGCTCGCGGTAAGACTAGATAGTGCATCAGCAGACTAGGGACCGACAGGCACAATAATTTGTTCGTTTAGGTGGAAGTTGTGTTTCTCCGTGATGGCCATTCCGACCCAGTAAAATAAGAGAGCTGTCTTCAATAGTCATCATTTGCTTCCCAAGCAGTCACTGCGTACCCATCGCGAGACTTCATGCTTTTATAAGTTTTCTAGGGACGCATCATAACCCGACTGACGTCCTTACTCATCGTAAGACTTTGCCAACCGTTAGTGACGACTCATAATTTGACTCCTATATACTATCGGAAATAAGATTGTGAATACTGAATGTCTAATTTTTGCAAACTACACGCTATTTCTGAAATAAGTTCTGAATATTGTATTCGAAGACTTAGCACTAATGACATGAAAACGTTACTCTGTTTCAGTGTAAATGTTGCAGGAAGGAGATCCGTTTGGTGAGTGTCGATTTTCGCGGGAGCCACAGACCATCACGTACAGATTTACACACAACACAAAAGTCGAATTTTTGCAGTCTAAATTTGTCGTATGAAGGCCGATTCATGTTATTCAACGTAATGGAAATTGCTTCCTGCATTTTATTTAATACAAATGCGCTCCGCCGTCACCAAGCTATCTGATCGCTAACAAAGATTCGGAGGCTGAGAACCGTATGAGCAGATAATACCATTAATTATATCAGACCGTTTGTAGAGAAGTTGTAATATATCGTTATCACTCTGTTCAGTTGGGATGCGTCACGGTGACCACCACAGGAACGAAGAATATGAAAAGGTGGTCATTGTGACGAATCCCAACTCCTGAATAATTAGATTTCGAAAAAATGCTACACAAGCAATTACATCAATTCCTAAAAAATTCAAAAAGAATTTTAGCTTCTTTCTCTTTTTTATTGGATGAGTTACAACAGTTTGTCAACTAGTGCCTCATTGCCAACATCGAATATTAGAAAATGGTGAGCGACTTCAACTACACAGTGCACAAGAGTCTGCAGTGGAATTAACAACTAAGTAAATTACACTATTGCCTAGATTTTTTTGCAGACGACTTGTTCCCCTCGCCGCTGTAGATGTCAGTATTATGACAGGATACCAAATACATGCTGACCATTTACTGTTTCATAAAGAGAAAAATGCGTACCCAGGAGCAGATATAGACTCAGATCACAATACAGTAGTGATGAAGAGTAGGCTGAAATTCAAGACATTAGTCAGGAAGAATCAATACGCAAAGAAGTGGGATACGGAAGTACTAAGGAATGACGAGATACGTTTGAAGTTTTCTAACGCTATAGATACAGCAATAAGGAATAGCGCAGTAGGTGGTACAGTTGAAGAGGAATGGACATCTCTAAAAAGGGCCATCACAGAAGTTGGGAAGGAAAACATAGGTACAAAGAAGGTAGCTGCGAAGAATCCATGGGTAACAGAAGAAATACTTCAGTTGATTGATGAAAGGAGGAAGTACAAATATGTTCCGGGAAAATCAGGAATACAGAAATACAAGTCGCTGAGGAATGAAATAAATAGGAAGTGCAGGGAAGCGAAGACGAAATGGCTGCAGGAAAAATGTGAAGACATCGAAAAAGATATGATTGTCGGAAGGACAGAGTCAGCATACAGGAAAGTCAAAACAACCTTTGGTGACATTAAAAGCAACGGTGGTAACATTAAGAGTGCAACGGGAATTCCACTGTTAAATTCAGAGGAGAGAGCAGATAGGTGGAAAGAATACATTGAAAGCCTCTATGAGGGTGAAGATTTGTCTGATGTGATAGAAGAAGAAACAGGAGTCGATTTAGAAGAGATAGGGGATCCAGTATTCGAATCGGAATTTAAAAGAGCTTTGGAGGACTTACGGTCAAATAAGGCAGAAGGGATAGATAACATTCCATCAGAATTTCTAAAATCATTGGGGGAAGTGGCAACAAAACGACTATTCACGTTGGTGTGTAGAATATATGAGTCTGGCGATATACCATCTGACTTTCGGAAAAGCATCATCCACACAATTCCGAAGACGGCGAAAGCTGACAAGTGCGAGAATTATCGCACAATCAGCTTAACAGCTCATGCATCGAGGCTGCTTACAAGAATAATATACAGAAGAATGGAAAAGAAAATTGAGAATGCGCTAGGTGATCATCAGTTTGGCTTTAGGAAAAGTAAAGGGACGAGAGAGGCAATTCTGACGTTACGGCTAATAATGGAAGCAAGGCTAAAGAAAAATCAAGACACTTTCATAGGCTTTGTCGACCTGGAAAAAGCGTTCGACAACATAAAATGGTGCAAGCTGTTCGAGATTCTGAAAAAATTAGGGGTAAGCTATAGGGAGAGACGGGTCATATACAATATGTACAACAACCAAGAGGGAATAATAAGAGTGGACGATCAAGAACGAAGTGCTCGTATTAAGAAGGGTGTAAGACAAGGCTGTAGCCTTTCGCCCCTACTCTTCAATCTGTACTTCGAGGAAGCAATGATGGAAATAAAAGAAAGGTTCAGGAGTGGAATTAAAATACAAGGTGAAAGGATATCAATGATACGATTCGCTGATGACATTGCTATGCTGAGTGAAAGTGAAGAAGAATTAAATGATCTGCTGAACGGAATGAACAGTCTAATGAGTACACAGTACGGTTTGAGAGTAAGTCGGAGAAAGACGAAGTTAATGAGAAGTAGTAGAAATGAGAACAGCGAGAAACTTAACATCAGGATTGATGGTCACGAAGTCAGTGAAGTTAAGGAATTCTGCTACCTAGGCAGTAAAATAGCCAATGACGGACGGAGCTAGGAGGAAATCAAAAGCAGACTCGCTATGGCAAAAAAGGCATTTCTGGCCAAGAGAAGTCTACTAATATCAAATACCGGCCATAATTTGAGGAAGAAATTTCTGAGGATGTACGTCTGGAGTACAGCATTGTATGGTACTGAAACATGGACTGTGGGAAAACCGGAACAGAAGAGAATCGAAGCATTTGAGATGTGGAGCTATAGACGAATGTTGGAAATTAGGTGGACTGATAAGATAAGGAATGAGGAGGTTCTACGCAGAATCGGAGAGGAATGGAATATGTGGAAAACACTGATAAGGAGACGGGACAGGATGATAGGACATCTGCTAAGACATGAGGGAGTGACTTCCATGGCACTAGAGGGAGCTGTAGAGGGCAAAAACTGTAGAGGAAGACAGAGATTGGAATACGTCAAGCAAATAACTGAGGACGTAGGTTGCCAGTGCTACTCTGAGATGAAGACGTTAGCACAGGAAAGGAACTCGTGGCGGGCCGCATCAAACCAGTCAGTAGACTGATGACCAAAAAAAAAAAGAGAAATGTGGGAATAAACGTTAAGTGTGTGATTGTCAGTGCCGACCATGCATATTGCGTAAAATATAAGACTCGGAACTGTATTGAAAAACTGAAAAATTGCCGGGAGAGCTATGTGCTGACCACGAGACTCTACACACCGCCACGTGGTCATCCGAACCACCGCAAACGGCAGATGATGAACGGCGGATGGTCGACATCCCTTGAGCCCTCACGGACTGGCGAAGATCTCATTATAGGACTCCGAATTACCCAACCCGCATCTCCATGCATGTTAAAACCCCGCTGCTGGAATGGGGAACGTGCGCTGGCTACAAGTCGCAATAGGGATTGGAAGAACCGATTGGTCAAAGCCGATACCCCTATTTTAGCTTTGAATAAACGGTATTTTTCCGTATTTCTTTGGTCTCGGTTATGACCGGTGTTACTATTTTTTTCTAATTGTTAAGTTCAATAACTGATTATCAAATACCCAAAGCAGCACTGTTAAGTTTTTTCGTTTGTAAATAAGCCTATTTTAAAAAGTATTAATTTTTATTCTTAAAATTTACGTTGGTTCTAAATACTGTGTTGTTATAGAAAATGGGAAAATCGACCAGTACAATGTAAACAACAATACCGACAGAAAGAAGCAACAAACACCTCGAGTAAGAACTGCTACAGCACTGCTTAGGTAGTAATGTCGCTTTGGCGTGTGTCGTAGCTTGAGGTACGCTTGTAACTGCAGTATGCAAGGCCTAGTCTCTACGGTAGTTGCTCACTGTCATTGTCGTCGTTTCTTATGTCTCAGGACGGCGCAAACTCTGGTCTGGATATATTTTTAAGAATCCTCGTAGCCTTGAGGCACAATGCTTCACTTGCTTTAAGAGATTAGAGATTCGTCTGCCATTTATATGATATAAAAAAGAAGAAGAAAATTATGAAAGCAGTAATAAATTAAAAATTTTACAACACTTGAATCAGAATATTACAACATAAACAGAAAATATCCGATCTGCTGCCTTTGTCTACATAATACGCCTTTATCCCCTTGTAGTCCTTCAAAACGGATATACTGACATGAAAAACAGTTCGTGAACCGCAGTTTTCACTCTTCAGTACTGACTATTCGTAATGGCAAGATAATGGTATGATTCTCGATTATAAAACGATTTTTTCTGTTAATGGCCAAGAGAAATCTACTAGTATTAAATATAGACCTTAATTTGAGAAGGGCCAGCCGTTCTGTCCGAGCGGTTCTAGGCGCTTCAGTCTGGAACCGTGCGATCGCTACGGACGAAGTTTCGAATCCTGCCTCGGGCATGGCTTTGTGTGATGTCCTTAGGTTATTTAGGTTTAAGTAGTTTTAAGTTCTAGGGGACTGATGTTAAGACCAATAGTTAGAGGTCTTCGCGGATGCGGATATCCGCGGATATATCCGCGGATATCCGCGGTATTTGTTACTTGGCGGATAAAATCGCGACCGGCGCGTATATCCGCGGGTCATCTGCGGATAATGAGCAAGACATCTGCCCAGTACGTATGTTGCAATGTTAGTTGAAAACTTCAAGTCTGTTGACATTCATGGAATCTTGCAGGGCCCGGGTAGAGCGGATGTCTGTTGTCCTCAGCCCCTGGCTACAACCGACGTAGCTCTACCCAAGAGACCTGCGCCTAATCAGTTTCCACGGCCGTGGCTTTTGTGTGGCCTGTGAAGTGCTCTCTGCGAGGCAAACCTGCCCACTGTCTACCAGACAGGTGCCTGTTGCAGTTTTCTGCTGCCTTCAGTTAGCGCTTCTTAGTGATCGAGTGACAATATGCATCGTAGCAAATATCAGTGAGAGTTCTTTCTTCAAATGAACACCATATCGCTGGATACAATTTCGTGTAAGGTGAAAAAAGGTGATTATACATTAGTGAAGGAAATCAAATTGAAATCGCCAATTTGGAAAAGATTCGGATATGTATTTGATGGCAACGAAAAGATAAAAGATATAGTGGTATGTTTTGCATGTAAAAAAGTATATTCCTACACTGGACACAAAAGTGGAACTTAAAATTTGCTATAACATTCGTTTGAGGCTGGACGAAGTAGTATAATTACTTATTTAAATACCAAGAGAGACGTGAAAGTTCCTGAAGTTCCGCCAAATTTGAAGACAGCCGCGACAGAAAAACTTATCAATCTTGTCAGCAAAGACATTTTACCATTCGAAGTTGCGTGTGGATCTGGGTTTCTCGAGACGGCACAGTTTCTTATTGATGTGGGGGCCAAGTACGGTGCAGTGAGTGCTAAGGAACTGCTACCTCATCCAACCACCATATCCAGAAATTTGAAGGAAACGGCCGATCTTCTGCGTGAAACTGTCTCCGCAGAAGTGAAGAATATATTCAGAGATATAGGTGGAGCATTAACTGTCGATTTATGGACTGATTCGTACCGTAAAATAAACTATATGGGAGTGACTGCACATTATGTTAATTATGAAGGAGTGAAACTCGAGGATCGAGTGTTGTGCACCAGAAATTTTGAGAGTGAGATTAAAAAAACAGGAGAAAACATTAAACTTGAATTAACTAAGATACTACGGTCGTTCGATTTATTCAGTGCTGTGAATAACATCGTCCTCGTTACGGATAGAGGTCCAAATATTGTGGCAGCACTTCGCCAATACAAGAGGCTCTCGTGCCCAGCACACATTCTTAATACTGTGCTGGAGCGCACGACTCGAGGAGACGCGAATGATGAGAAGAGTGACATGCAGCGACTAATAAATTCCGGTCGAGCTATCACAACTTTCTTTAAAAGATCTGGTCTTCAGATTCGCCTTCAGAAGTCATTGAAAGGAGATATAGACACACGATGGAACAGTAAATCGGATATGTTTGAGTCTATCAATTCACAATGGTTTGAAGTTCTGTCAATTTTGTCAGAGAAAAATCAAGATAATTTGATTGATTCTATAGACAAGAGGATGTTGGAAGATATAATAACCTTTCTGACACCATTTAAAATAGCTTCTTGTGATCTCGAAGCCTCCAAAACATCTACGCTTTATTTATGTGTGTTGTGGAAGCTAAAACTTCTCTCCTTCCTTGAAAAAAAATGATGGCGACAGCCCATTTCTGATAGATTTAGAGAGTATAGCCAAATCTATTTTAATCAGCAAATAGGACATAACAGTAACCCATAAACTTGCAATGTTTTTTAATCCAAAATATAAAAACCTAAAATTTGTTATCAGTGCCGAAAAAGATGAAGTTGTAAAGGAAGCGAAAAATTATGTTGCGAGAAATTGTCCACAGTTAAAAGATAAGGAGGAAACAACATCTGGAATTCCTTCCAAAAAACAGAAGTCTGACGTACTTTTTAATGAATTTGAAGATTCCACAGAAGATGAATCGAAGAGAGATCTTGACTTTGCGTCAGAAGAAATTCTCAGATATACGAATGATAAAGTCCAATTTTCGGAAGGCATCGACCTGATAGCTTGGTGGCATGGACGTGAAAACGTCTATCCGCGTCTTCCCAAACTCGCATACTTCGTGCACTGCATTCCAGAGTCCAGCGCGCCATCTGAGAGAAGCTTCTCCACAGGCTCCTAGGTAGATGCTATTTTTCTTGACTTGCGGAAGGCGTTCGATACAGTTCCGCACTGTCGCCTGATAAACAAAGTAAGAGCCTACGGAATATCAGACCAGCTGTGTGGCTGGATTGAAGAGTCTTTAGCAAACAGAACACAGCATGTTGTTATCAATGGAGAGACGTCTACAGACGTTAAAGTAACCTCTGGCGTGCCACAGGGGAGTGTTATGGGACCATTGCTTTTCACAATATATATAAATGACTTAGTAGATAGTGTCGGAAGTTCCATGCGGCTTTTCGCGGATGATGCTGTAGTATACAGAGAAGTTGCTGCATTAGAAAATTGTAGCGAAATACAGGAAGATCTGCAGCGGATAGGCACTTGGTGCAGGGAGTGGCAACTGACCCTTAACATAGACAAATGTAATGTATTGCGAATACATAGAAAGAAGGATCCTTTATTGTATGATTATATGATAGCGGAACAAACACTGGTAGCAGTTACTTCTGTAAAATATCTGGGAGTATGCGTACGGAACGATTTGAAGTGGAATGATCATATAAAATTAATTGTTGGTAAGGCGGGTACCAGGTTGAGATTCATTGGGAGAGTGCTTAGAAAATGTAGTCCATCAACAAAGGAGGTGGCTTACAAAACACTCGTTCGACCTATACTTGAGTATTGCTCATCAGTGTGGGATCCGTACCAGGTCGGGTTGACGGAGGAGATAGAAAAGATCCAAAGAAGAGCGGCGCGTTTCGTCACCGGGTTATTTGGTAACCGTGATAGCGTTACGGAGATGTTTAATAAACTCAAGTGGCAGACTCTGCAAGAGAGGCGCTCTGCATCGCGGTGTAGCTTGCTGTCCAGGTTTCGAGAGGGTGCGTTTCTGGATGAGGTATCGAATATATTGCTTCCCCCTACTTATACCTCCCGAGGAGATCACGAATGTAAAATTAGAGAGATTAGAGCGCGCACGGAGGCTTTCAGACAGTCGTTCTTCCCGCGAACCATACGCGACTGGAAACAGGAAAGGGAGGTAATGACAGTGGCACGTAAAGTGCCCTCCGCCACACACCGTTGGGTGGCTTGCGGAGTATCAATGTAGATGTAGATGTAGATAATGCAGTACCGACGCACGTCTTTGAAGACACAGATGATTGATGACATCATGTTCCTGCATAGTAATCTTCCAAAGTAAAAAGGTTCTTGTACAGCTTCTCTTACTTCACTGTATTTTTTGGGCTTATCTGAATTAGTTACAATTTTTTTTTTCATCTGATTTTTTCTTTTACAGAATTTGAATCGGAAGCAAGCAGAAGATGAAAATATTTAATCTGAAGCCTGTGAGTTTTTATTGTAATATTTATAGTAAAGAATTACCTCGACATATTGTTAGTATTTTTACTATTCCCAACAAGAACATTTAAGTAGCATTAGGTAAAGAAAGGAAATATTTAACAAGCAATTTGTATTGTTGTAATTTTCATATTAAAGAGCTCAATTTTAAGTTTTTACTCTTCGCAGCAAGAACATTCAACAGCTAACACGTCAATATTATTAAACTAGGTAATGATGACCTCATAAGTATCTACCTAAATTTTAGCGTGCACTACAGTAACATTTGCAGCCGCCGAGCATTGTCGCTCTTTGAGAACAGTGAAACAGCCCGGCCGGAGCGGTGGCAAGGCGGGCCTTGTAATTAATTACAAGAGGAACTTCAAACTACGGCTCACGACCACAAACAAGCTGTGACTGCAATAGCCTGTGAAAGATTATTCTGATCACATTGAAAACTTACAAAATATTCAAATGATCCAAAATAATTATGTGTCTTTTAATTTACCAGCCAATTAGTAAGGATAAGGGCTGAAATTCGTAACACAATTGATCATTTTAACTGTAACTCGGTATTACTTAACAGGGAACAGTGCCTAACATTTGAAGTTATGGGGCAGTGGTTTTTATATTGACATCTTGAAATCGTTTGCACTTCCATTAAACTCTGAAAAAAATTATTTTTTAACATTGAAAGTATTAACTGCGAAATCTACTGCAAATTTTGTCTTAGTAATTTAGACCAATGTTGAGGATGTTTTAAAGTTTGAAAAACTTCGTTTAGTTGAGAATGAAACAGACATTTCATTTATCGCTAGGTCTTAATTCGATAAATCAGCCAAAAGGTGAGGTTCGAGATTACAATCGTATTTTTAACTAAAGCTAAATGGACTCCTAATTTCTATAACCACTGATTTTGTTGTCACTCTCCAGAAGACGAGTTATTTCTTCCAGACAACGTCAGTTATTGCTAGCAGTTTAACTTTTTCACAGGTGCGCCAGCGTTTTGCAGCGTAGGCCTAATACTGTAAATATTTTCACCTGGAAATGACGAGGACTGATCGCGTAAGTTATAATATAATCATCAGCTCACATGAATGGCTTAAAAATTTGACACATCCAAGCAATGAGTACAAAAAACTGTCGGTAAATGATGCAATGTGCTAGTAACAGCTTAAAACCATCGTCATTTTCAGCTGCCTTGTCACAAGAGCAGCGAAATATAATTGTTTCTATACACGTATTTTCATCATTTAACACTATTACATTGAATTTTATTTTTTAAATAGCGTTTCCAATCTCACGAAATCCGAGCCGCTACTGTGTGTGCTCCGGAGCGGCAATGCATTCCTGTTTGGAATGGTCTGCTTTAGAGTAGGTATAGAGCATTTCCTGAGATTTAAGAAGTCAAAAGTAGTTAAGTTGTCGCAGAAATGGCACACTAACAATAACTATGGCATTACATACCTTAATTCTAAGTACTACTGTCTATTACTATTAATTGCTCATTCAAAACTTAATATATGCGGATGCGGATAAGGAACTTGATGATGCGGATTAATTGCTACGGATGCGGATGTCGTTGCGGATTAGGACCTTGCGGATGCGGTGCGGATGCGGATTGCACTTTTCTTATCCGCGCAGACCTCTACCCGTAGTGCTCAGAGCCATTTGAATGTGAGGAGGAAATTATTTAGTGAGCCATGGTGGCTATTTCCCCTCTCCACTGCCGATGAATTGTAGTCGGCGCCTTATCAGGTGGTGCACATTATTCCATGGTGCGTTTATCGCTGCCCCGGCTAGGCTTCAAAAGCGGCCTGTGGAAGAGCATCAGGAAGGCCTTCGGACATTTATGTATTATTTATTTATTTATTTCCTACAATTTACAAATGACCTACCATCCTGTTACTAAGACATGTCCTACTTTCACAATACGAAATTGTAAATGTACAGAATGTTGTAATTCTTTGCTTTTCCTTATTTTTAATAAGGATTAATAGTATTGCAGCTTTAAATACTTATAAACTTAAAAGCAATTGGGAAACGAATATCATAAAATTAGCGATTTATGAACTTAAGATAGGAATTTATGAATACAAAGGAGAGGTTGTGACATATTATAACCTTAACACATATAAATTTGGAATTTTTTTTATAAAATAAATAAGATTCTGGCATTTAAGGTGGATAGATAAAAGATAATAGACCTTTAGGAAATCGACAAAATACTGGAAAATCGAATTATAAACCACAACTGTATTGTTAGGAAGAATAAAAACAGAAGGTACGATAGATGGTATTGGCAGAACGTCCCTTCACGAAGTGTGTATGACGCTGAGTGTCTTGGAATTGTCCATCAAGCCGCCGATCGCCAATCACAGCTCTTCATCTAAATCTAACAACTACACTAGATTTGATAATATCTAAAAATTAACCTCTAATTTTTTAAGACTATTGTGTTGTTTATTTAGGGTATTTTCATTTACGATCATCACCTGATTCCGTGTCGGAAACAGTCCTGTTTTCCACCCTGTCGATTCCTTCCTGTCTTAGCAAATTGGCTCTTTGCCGGGCTCGGACATACTTTCTATAGGTCGCTTTGGGTATATCGTCAGTGTGTTTACCATGCTCCATTCGCCTTCGTCTCTGAGCGTTGCGTATATGGAATCTTGAATACTCTTGAGGTTTAAATGTATTGTATGTATGATGTTGCTATACCGTCCTCAGAAGAAGACGATGTATTACGGAAAACCTTCTTACCCACACGCGCATATTGGTGTCCGCCTCAGACTCACGCGGTTTATGAGCGTGGGACTAGGGCCGTGTCCTATTAAGAAGTGGACCATACCGCCGTCATGATCTATATGTTTGAGTTTCGGTCTCCCCGTTACATCGGGAAAGAACTGATGTAGCCTGCGGCCCATCACTTGTGTCCCACTCATCTTACCAGGCATCCGTTTTCCAATTTTTTAATCGGCATCTCGTGTCAGTTGGTAGTCCAGTGATCTTTCGAACTGGTAGTGCCTTCCACCTTAAGCCAGTACATAGCCAGTCTATAACTTATCGTACCCCCCCCCCCCCCGCCCCCCTCCCTCCATTAACCATGGACCTTTGGACCTTACTGTTGGTGAGGAGGGTTGCGTGCCTCAGCCATATAGATAGCCGTACCGTAGGTGAAACCACCACGGAGGGGTATCTGTTGTGAGGCCAGGCAAACGTGTGTTTCGTAAAGAGGGGCAGGAGCCTTTACAGTAGTTGCAGTGTCAACAGTGTCGATGATTGACTGATCCGGCCTTCTATCATCAACGAAAACGGCCTTGCTGTGCAGGTAGTGCGAGCGGCTGAAAGCAAGGGGAAACTACAGCCGTAATTTTTCCCGCGGGAATGCAGCTTTACTGCATGGTTAAATGATGATGATGGCGTCCACTTGTGTAATATATTACCGAGGTAAAGTACTCCCCATTCAGATCTCCAGGAGGGGACTACTCAGGACGTCGTTATCATGGGAAAGAATATTGGCCTTCTACGGATTGGAGCGTGGAATATCGGATCCCGTAATCGGAGATGTCGGTTAGAAAATTTAAAAAGGGAAATGGATAAGTTAATGTTGCATATAATGGGAATTAGTGATGTTCGGTGACAGGAGGATAAAGTTTTCTGGTCAGTTGAATACAGGGTTATATATAGAAACTCAAATAACGGTAACGCATGAACGGGTTTAATAGTGAATTAGAAAGTAGGAACGCCGATAAGCAACTACGAACAGCATACTGAACCTCATTATTGTATCCAATTTAGACATGAAGCCTACGCTTACCACAGTAGTACAAGTTTAGGTGCCAACCAACTCCGAAGATGAAGAGATTGAAGAAATGTATCATGCGATAAAAGAAACTTTTCAGCTAGTTAAGGGAGACGAAAATTTAGTATTCATGGGGGACTGGAATGCATTTGTAGGAATAGGAAGAGAAAGAAAAATGGTAGGTGAATACGGACTGGGGGTAAGGATTGAAAGCGGGAGCCGCCTGGTAAAATTTTGCACAGAGAATGAATTATTCATAGCTAACACTTGGCTTAAGATTAAAGAAAGAAGGTTTTTTGCATGGAAGAGGCCTCGAGACACTTGGATGTTTCAGATAGATTATATAATAGTAAGGCAGAGACTTAGCAACCAGGTTTTAAATTGTGAGACACTTCCAGGGGCAAATGTGGACTCTGACCATAATTTGTTGGTTATGAACTGTAGATTAAAAATGAAGAAATTGCAAAAAGATAAGAATTTATGAAAATGGGATCTGGATAAACTGAAAGAGCCAGAGGCCGTAGAGAGTTTAAGAGAGAGTATTCGGGAACGATTGACAAGAACAGGGGAAAGAAATACAGTAGAAGACGAATGGGTAGCTTTGAGAGATGAAATAGTGAAGGCAACAGAGAGTCAAGTCGGTAAAAAGATGAGACCTAGTAGAAAGCCTTAGGAAACAGAAGAGATATTGAATTTAACTGATGAAAGGAGAAAATATAAAAAAGTAATAAATGAAGCAGGCGAAATGGAATACAAGCGTCTCAGAGATGATGTAGAAGTATGTATCACTAGGGGTGAGATAGATACTGCCCACAGGAACATTTAAAGAGACCATTGGAGCAAAGAGAATCGCTTGTATGAATATCAAGAGCACAAATTGGAAACGCGTCAAAATCAAAGAAGGGAAAGCAGAAAGGTGGAAGGAGTATGTACAGGGTCTATACAGGTTCGATGTACTTGAGGGTAATATTATGTAAATGGAAGAGGACGTAGATGAAGATGAAATGGGAGGTATGATATTACGTGAAGAATTTGACAGAGCACTGAAAGATCTAAGTCGAACCAAGGCCCCGGGAGTAGACAACATTCCATTAGAACTACTGACAGCCTTGTAAGATCCGGCCATGGCAAAACTCTTTCATCTGTTGAGCAAGAAGTATGACACAGGCGAAATACCCTCAGACTGCAAGATGATTGTAATAATTCCCAATCCAGAAAAAGCAGGTGTTGACAGGTGTGAAAAGTGCTCAACTATCGGTTTTAATAAGTCACGGTTGTAAGATACTAAAAAGAATTCTTTACAGACGAATGGAAAAACTGGTAGAAGCCGACCTCGGGGAAGATGAGTTTCGGTTCCGTACAAATGTTGGAACACGCAAGGCAGTACTGACCCTACGACTTCCAGAATGAGAGCAATTGCCCGCGAAAGGCAAAGGTGTCCAGTTCGAGTCTCGGTCCGGCACACAGTTATGATCTGCCATAAAGTTTAACCCTACGACTTATCTTAGAAGGCAGGTTAAGGAAACATAAACCTACATTCCTAGCATTAGAGAAAGCTTTTGACGGAGTTGACAAGAATACTCTCTTTCCAATTCTGAAGGTGCCACGGGTACACTACAGGGAACGAAAGGCTATTTACAATTTGTACAGCAATCAGATGGCAGTTATAAGAGTTGAGGGTCGCGAAATGGAAGCAGGGGTTTAAAAGAGAGTAAGACAGGGTTGTAGCCTATCCCCGTTGTTATTCAATCTGTATACTGAGCAAGTAGTAAAGGAAACCAAAGAAAAATTTGGAATAAGAATTAAAATCCATTGAGAAGACATAAAAAATTTGTAACACATTGTAATCCTGTCAGAGACAGCCAAGGACTTGGAAGAGCAGCTGATCGGAATGGACAGTGTCTTGAAATTAGGATACGAGATTAACATCAACAGAATCAAAACCAAGATAATGGATTGCGGTCGAATTAAATCAGCTGATGCTGAGGGTATTAGATTAGAAAAACAAACACTTAAAGTAGTAAATGAGTTTTGGTATTTGGGGAGTAAAATAACTGATGATGGTCAAAGTAGAAAGGATATACAATTTACACTGGCTACAGGAAGGAAAGCGTTACTAAACAAGAGAAATTTTTAATATCGAGAGTAGATTTAAAGGTCAGGAAGTCTTTTCTGAAAGTATTTGTATGGAGTGCAGCCACTTATGGAAGTGAAACATAGACAATAAACAGTTTATACAAGAAGAGAATGGAAGCTTTCGAAATGTGATGCTACAGATGAAAGCTGAAGATTAGATGGGTAGCTCATGTTAACCAATGAGGAGGTACGGAATATAATTGAGGAGAAGAAGAATTTAAGAGACAATTTGACTAGAAGAAGGAATCGACTAGTATACACGTTCTGAGGCATCAAGGGATCACGAATTTAGTAGAGCAGAGAAGCGAAGAGGGTCAAAATCGTAGAGGGAGGCCAAAAGATTAATACATTAATAAGATTTAGAAGGATATAGGTTTTACCAGTTATTCGGCGATGAAGAGGCTTGCACAGGATAGGGTAGCATGGAGAGCTGCATGAAACCAGTGTCTGTTGGGTAGATTCCGCGCACCACACAAAGTGATTCCACTGAGGTGACCCCGCAAGCTCCCAATAGTCTAAGCCACTCCTTTGTCTTCGTCTGACGAGGGTCCGTTTGTTGATAGGCTCAACCTGTGAACCTTTTTCCTGGTGGCGAAGCCAAGTACTGACTCGAAGAGAGCACAATGGCATGTCCGTGTGACTAACGATGGGAGTTTAAATTGTTCTGAATTCAGTCTTGCCAGTTTGTGTTATATTTTTTCTGCCTTGTTTGTGACAATGCGCATGTGTTCATGGAAATTTCGCTTTTAGTCTATGTCTACCGGAAGATAGGGTGTGGTAATTGCTCGTTTAATCTCTATGTCCTCTATTTTAACACTAAGGCTTCTCTGGAGAGAGTTTCAGCGAAGTTTATGTTGTGTTGATATCGGCTACCTTCAGTTTGTTGTTATGACGTCGTTGTGTTATTGTTCTGAGTGTTCCATTTGCTCTTTCATCTATGTGGGACCTATTGTTAGCAGACACTACAGCTAAAAGATCGTCTGCGTATGCGACACCTCCATTTGTCGTCATTGTTCCCTCCTGTAGTTGCAGAAGGGGTTCAGAAGTGGTGTCCCAGAAGATGGGGCCACAGATCGACCCTTGGGGGCAGACTTTTATAATTAGTCTGATGATTTTTGGGCCGCCCATTTGCCATTCGGTTACTCTGTTCTCATGGTAGTCTAGTTTCCTCGAGCTGCCTGAGCCTCTTGAACACTGCGGGCACCCGCATTGTCGATCATGATAGTCATTGCCTACTTAGCCCTGGCGTTGTTAGCAAATTGTTACGCTTGTTTGATGGCATCATTAATTGATTTTCCCTCTCTGAAGTCGAACTGGTGTTGGTTTAGGCCATGGAGAGCTCTGTGTGCCTCTAATCGCCAGCACAAGAGCTGGCAAGTGTATTTATGAAACATATTGGCCTATATGACTTGAGATCTGATGGATTCCTGTCACCTGCCTTCTTTATTACGACTGCCTTGGAGATCTTACAAGCTGTAGGCTTACGAACCAGTCGTAGAGCGTCGTTTAGCAGAGTTGTACGGAAAGTGGTGATCTTTGGTATTATCTGTTGCAATACTTCTGAATCAATTCCGTCGGGTTCAGATGCTTTCTTGGTAGTGAGCTCTGAGATCGCTACCTCCTGCTTTCGTAAAAGGACAGGTGACCGTGAAGTGTTGTATGGTGCGTTCAGTTCCTCTCGCAGTGCTGTTTGTTGGTGTGGGTCAGTATCGACGATGTCATCAGCTAGGAGCTTGTGCAGCAGGATTTGTGCTGTTTGTCTCCATCCCTTTGGCTTGGCGCCGTCATCCTGTCCTAGCGTTCCCATGACTAGTAGGCTCTTTACTTTTTTCAGTAGTTCGTTTTGTGTGGTACCCCCGATATGTTTGTATTTGCGATCCCACATGTGTGTCCCAGTGTTGTTGTTTACGTGTTTTAAACAAATTGTTTTATATTGGTCCTTTACGACCCTATATGCTTCCAGTCTTCTTTGTGTATACCTGTTGAAACGTCCCCTTAGAAAAATTGTAGAAGACTGTGCTTAAACTGACACACAATATTTTTGGCGCAACGCAATCTTACTTTCAAAAATCCCAACAAAAGAATGGCCCTGACTAACATTAACCTATACCTTTCACAAATCACTTACCTCACAAAAATCTTCGTTACTCGAACTACTGCAATACAGCGAGCGCCACTACTGCCAGCTAAATAAAAGATTCAAACTACTAAAGGCACTAACTACTGATAGGCATAGGTAGCAAATGAAAGATTTTGATAGAGAACAAACAATGTATTTACCTTAATAGTGTTCAAAAGTCGTAATATATATAGCAGTTCATGACATCCATTCTTACAAATGTACTGTTTCTGATGGACACACGTCCAGATCATCCGCTCTCAAAAATGCGCCATCTCACTTCCCCACATCCACCACTGCTGGCGGCTCACCTCCAACTGCGCAACGCTACGCACTGTTAACAGCCAACAGCCCAACACTACAATAGCCAACGACAACGCAAACCAGCCACAGACTGCACACAGCACAGCCAGTGATTTTCATACAGAGCGCTACGTAGCGTTACCAATATAAAAACCTAAACAGCCTACTTACACTGTCAGCTATTGACCTTTGGTATAATCGTCTCTCTGTTCGGTTTTATTGTTTTAGTCTAGTCAGTTTATTTGTCCATGGTATGAAACTTCCTGGCAGATTAAAACTGTCTGCCGGACCGAGAATCAAACTCGGGACCTTTGCCTTTAGGGGGCAAGTGCTCTAACAACTGAGCTACCCAAGCACGACCCACTCTCCTACCTGCCAAACTTTACAGAAGCTCTCCTGGGAACCTTGCAGGACTATCACTCCTGAAAGAGGGGATATTGCGGAGACTTGGCTTAGCCACAGCCTGATAGAGCACTTGCCCGCGAAAGGCAAAGATTCCGAGTTCGAGTTTCGGTCCGGCACACAGTTTTAATCTGCCAGGAAGTTTCATATCAGCGTACACTCCGCTGCAGAATGAAAATCTCGTTCAGGAAACATTCCCTAGGCTGTGGTTAAGCCATGTCTCCGCAATATCCTTTCCTTCAGGAGTGCTAGTCCTGTAAGGTTCGCTGGAGGGCTTCTGTAAAGTTTGGAAGGTAGGAGACGAGGTACCGGCAGAAGTAAGGCTGTGAGGACGGAGCGTGAGTCGTGCTTGGGTAGCTCAATTGGTAGAGCACTTGCCCGCGAAAGGCAAAGGACCCGAGTTCGAGTCTCGGTCCGGCACACAGTTTTACTCTGCCAGGAAGTTTCATATCAGCGCACACTCCGCTGCAGTGTGAAAAACTCATTCTTGTCCATGGTATTTGGTGCGTTTTGTGTTCTGTGTTTTTGGTATGGATATATTTTGCGCGTCTATGATCAGATCGGTAAGCATGTGTGCCTTGAAGTCAATGCTTCCGACGATGATTTCAAGGTTTTCGACTTACACAATTCCTCTTAGCCTCTCCTAGCCAGTTTTATGAAATAGTAACTGTCAGATGTGTACTGTGTTGATTGTGTTGTTTTGTCTTGTTAGTCCAAAAGTCATCGCGTTGTAGATATTGTCAGTAATGCGGTCTTGTATGTTCCAGTCCGTTAAGAGTTCTCTGGCAGCATTATCTACGAGCATGATGCCTGTGTTACGTCTCGATTCGTCATGTCCAATGTGTGTCGGTACGTTCCCTTCTACGTTAACTACGTGCACTCGCGTTTCCTGTATGACGTCGTTTATTATGCGTCTCTTTGGTCTGTTGTGTTGGAATTGCTAAAGGAGGACCTGACGTTTATGGCAGAGCATATGAGAACATTCCTACCCTGTTCGTATTCGGCTATTAGCTCTATATAATTTGCATAGGACTCTGTGGAATGACGGATTGGGCGCACAGGGAATCCATATAACGCCTTAGTATGAAAGTTCAGTTGTTACCAAGTATTCATTACATAATTAGATTTTTTTGACAGTATTTATATGTTCATTTGATATGGAAACTGCTGCCTTGCTGTTCTGACCCCCGCTTATGGTTATCACATTTGTCGCAAAGGCTGTCAGAATGCCTATGTTTAGGTCCATAACGATTTTGGGGAGTTCAGCACTAACCTGCTTTGTGCTCATTGCATTCAGTTGAAAAATGTTCATTAGTGATGCAATGGATGTTTAACGTGTACTTATCATTTGATACCATTTTGAACATGGTTGACGTACGTCCGTCCGTGAGCCCTGATATGGTCGGCGTATTTCTTATCCATGTAAAATGGTTCTCGCTCTTCGTAAACTTACTTACATCATTAAGACCAACAGCTTGTCGGGGACGGTTGGTATACCTTCCGTCTTAAGGGTGATTCTATCTGTTTGCTCCGTAGTTGGGAAACAGACAGAGTCACCGTTTGGATGCAGTTGCCGACGCATCAATCTTTGAGCTGCCTGTAAAATTGTCTTTCCTTCTAATCTACTTAGCTTGATGTTAAGTGCTGAGTCTCTGTAAATGATGATAATTTTGGCTGCGAAGGGCGCTGCTTTTGCGGTATTAGATGCCATCGGGCTGGTGCCCGGTGGAAACATTTCTGGGACAGAGGTGGTTGTTTTTGCAACGCCGCTGTTGCTGGTGGGTGCATTGGTCCTCATGTTGGCAATGTGAGACGTAGGTGTGTCGTCGGGTGGTGTGCTGGGGTTGATGTTTTGTGGCTTGTGCTGGGTATCTTAGTGTTGCACTAGTTCACTACGTCACACACATTAATCATCTCCTTTGTCACACGCAAAATTCTAAAAATACTTTTTGCCGTTTGTGGAAGACTCTTTCTGTGTCGTTTTACTGGTGTTACGATACCAGCCGTTACACTGGGAGTAGGTTTCTCCTGACTGGGTTGGTATTGTAAGATTAGAACGTCGCAACGCAGGCGGTTTGTGTGCAGTCTTGGCACAGTGTGGACCCGCGGCCAGTGGCTTGGAGTTATGGACACGCAGTGCGGATCAGCATAACGTCTTTTCCGAGCCGTCATTCACTCTTCTTTGGCAGGACTGGGCAGAAGGCAAAAGAAGCTGGTGTGCTCTCTGGTGTTATTACTATACAGCTCTTTAAGTTATGTGTGTAATGACTCCAGTTAACGCACCAACTAAGCTGCTGGGAGAGCATTCCGTGTCAGCGGCTTATTGTCACGTGGACCTGGCTTGATTGCGTCCGTGTTGACGTCTCTCAAGAATTTCCTAGCGCGGCTTCCTATTTGTTTGCAGTCACTTGTCCTGACTGTCTGCCCTCAACTTGTCTGACGTGCACTGTAAATGAAATTTTACCGCCGGAAAAGATATTTTTATCTGAGTAACTGTCTTCGCATTACTTTCATATTATTGTTCTGTTTAATTTATATTATATCTTTGTTCTAAATTTTATTTTAAAATATTTGGTGAAAAGGTGAGCTGATATGTGGTGTTAACTACTTAATAGTTATCTCTGTCAAGTGCCTTAGTTTTGAGCTCACTGGCAGAAATTTATCTAGAGCTTGGTTTTAAATTATTTTTCTAGTTTATTTACTGGTAGGGTTCCTGCACTTAACTTATCAACTAATAAATACACGAAACCCCTTGTTCCCAAATTTACCTTTATTGTAATTTTAATTAACGTGGAAGCCATAAAAACACCAACCACGGAGGCAAAATTTACGCATCTAAAAGTTACTTAGAAAAGGAATAAAATCACTTAAATTTGTTTCCAGAAGAGAAGAATACAACGTCCCAATTCGGACCTCGCTAACGCTTACATTTTACTGAAATTAAATATAACAAGATAAATAATCATACATGTGACGAGAACAAATGAATAACACTATCAATCTTTACAGATGAGAATACGACTATATCCACGAAGGTTCCCGCTCTGGCAAGGGAGATATTTAACTTCAACATATAAGGTGATTACAGTAACCCCTAATTCCACTCGACCAACGTAGTAACGATACAAGCGAGACAAATGTACTGGAGGAGGATAGCCGGATGTGCCGTAGAAAAAGGGCCACTGCCAACCGCGTGATGACGCGACCCCCGTGAACACGTCGGTTTCAGCTACATGAGTAGCTTCTTAAAAACAATTAACATGAAAAGACACAAAGCGTAACACACTAATAAAATATAAACGGCTACTTCACAGAACTAGCTCCTCTTTAGACAAAGCAAACAACAGAATATCAATAACACGTAAAATATTTCTAACCTATAACAAACAAAGCTACCACGTAACAGAATATCGTCTTGAGCTCATAAATACTCAGTTTGACTTGCCTGTTTATAGGTCTTACAACTCAACAGTGTCAGCTTAAGCAAACCCGTGAATACAAAACTCCAAATAATGATTGAAGCCACTGAAAATGCTAGGTTGTCACACAGAGGAGACAATAGTAATTTACAGCGGCGCACAACCGACCTTACATCTCCAGTTTAGTATAATCAGAATAAACAATTTTGTGTATAATAATTTCTTACAGTACCATGACAACCTCCGAATAACACTTATTACCCAAGGTAGGTGGTGGTATCGAAAGGCACCTTTAGTGATACAGAGTTCGAGTGTATTCAGTTATTGGAAGGGTTTCAACTTTACATCCCTTTCCACATAGCTCTCTGTATACACACTTCTATAACTTCTGCAACTAAAGAAGGGCATATAAATGCACATATAACTGACACAGATTTAGGCAGAATAAAACAGTACCTCAGTACGGCGCAAATGGCTTCATTTGCTTTACACGTGGGCTATGTTCACCATTCACTAATTCCGAAATATAATCATCAACGCGTGAGATCAAGACGTTGCCGTAGTATCAGCTATTTACTTCATATAATTTCCTGCACAGACACAAGGCAGATGAAGCGTTTTCACATGCAACTGCGGCGGGCATCACACATTTCCTGCTTCACGCCACAGACACATCTCCATTTCAATGGCTAGTAACAAGAACCTATACATGCCCTCGCAACAGAAAAGCCCCAAAACACAACAGTGCACCACCGCGATACCAAACCCGAGGTCCCATCAAGTCACTGCCGGGATCTCTCGCTGACCCTGACCATAGCGTACAGTCGTCGTATCACAGGCCTCACGGTAAACGTCAACAAGACACCTCAGACCCTGCGAAAATCCACTCCGCTGTCTCTTTTCTCTCTCCTTTAAGCACCCGACCACCGGCCTGAATAGCGGAATGCAAAGATGGTGACCCTATAATCGATTGCAGCGATGCCATTCTAAGTGCGAGAACACTGGCGCCAGCCGCACCACGGCTCATTTACTTTCGTTCAAATTAATTTTTTTTAATGTCCTGTACTGTTAAAGTCTTATCTTGTTGCTTTTTTTAAGTCCATTAAAAAGGAAATTATTATAATTCAGTAACTGTGTTGTTGCCCGTTTTGAATTATTTTCAAGTGTGTACAGTCAACACGGGAAATTAACTTGGAATTTTCCCACCTGGCTTGCTCAAAGGCAGCCTGTTATTTCTTTGAAAAACAAATGTTTCTTGCGAAAAGGATTAATGGTGTTAGTCAAGGGGGCCTCGTCCTTCGATGTCGGTTTCCTGATCTTGTTAATTCTCGATCACCCTGCGAAAGTTCGTTTGAAACACAGCAGTGTGTGCCAGTGAAGCATAAACTGCGGAAAACCGGAACATAAGAGAATCGAAGCATTTGAGATGTTGTGCTCCTGAACAATGTTGAAAACTAGATGGGCTAGTGAGGTAAGGAATGAGGAGGTTCTTCGGAGTCTGTATATATGGAAAACACAGAAAATATAACAGAAAATATAACGGTATTATAGGACATCCGTTAAGACAATATTGAATCTCATAGCACTAATGAAGCTGCAGATGGAAAAAATAGTAGAGGAAGGCTGAGCAATGATTGATCGATTCGGGGGGGGGGGGGGAATCAAACAGCGAGGTCATCGGCCTTATCGGATTAGGGAAAAATGGGGAAGGAAGTCGGCCGTACCCTTTCATAGGAACCATCCAGCAAAGAATTGTAGACGTGGGGGATCAATTGCTAATCTCAGATGCAGAGGCTGACACAGGAGAGAAATTCGTTGTCATCACATTAAACCAATGAGAATGAAGATGACTCATAAAAGGAAAATATATCTTTAAAGTGAGAAAGTCACAA